>NC_069507.1:91208471-91408471 GCF_027579735.1 Bombina bombina | reverse complement strand
AAAACACTTAAATTGAAAATATCTGTCTAACTTAGACATGAATCCGGCAGGATCTGGCTGTTTTTCTGTAACAAAGTGTTGGTTCTGAAAGGACCCAGATGTTTTAGTGTAAAATATTGTTGGATCCAGAAGTGTCTGGATGTGTTTGTGTGGAAAACACTCACATTTGTGTATATTTAATTTAGACATGGATCTATCTGTTTTTCTGTTAAAAAAGTGTTAGTTCTGAAAGGACCCAGGTGTTTTTTGTGTAAAACAATTTTTGGATCCAGAAGTGTATGGATGTGTTTGTGGGAAAACACTTTAATTTGTGTTTCTGTCTAAATTAGACATGGATCCATCAGGATCCCGCTTTTTTTCTGTAAAAAAGTGTTGGTTCTGAAAGGGCCCTGATGTTTTTGTGTAAAAAAGTGGTGGATCCAGAAGTGTCTGGATATATTTGTGTGGAAAACACATTTGTGTTTCTCTGTCTAAATTAGACATGAATCCGGCAGGATCTGGATGTTTTTCTGTAAAAAAAATGTGTTGAATCTGAAAGGACCCAGATTTTTGTGTAAAAAATTGGTGGATCCAGAAGTGTCTGGATGTGTTTGTGTGGAAAACACTTAAATTTGTGAATATCTGTCTAAATTAGACATGGATCCGGCTTTTAACCACACCCCATAAACAGACACACATATACAGTATTTACACATATAATTACAATTACATATAATTACACATACACACACACATATTTACACACACATATAATTACACATACACACACACTTACACAAATAATTACACATACACTTAAACATATAATTACACACACGTGTAATTACAAATACACACATACTTGCACACACACATGCTTACACATAATTACAGATACACATGCTTACACACATTCATATTTACACACATTGGTATCAATATAATAACTAGATTTAATGTCACTTAAAGGGACAGTCTACACCAGAATTGTTATTGTTTTAAAAGATAGATAATCCCTTTATTACCCATTCCCTAGTTTTGCATAACCAACACTGTTATATTATTACACTTTTTACCTCTGTGATTATCTTGCATCTAAGCCTCTGCAAACGGACCCCTTATTTTAGTTCTTTTGACAGACTTGCATTTAAGCCAATCAGTGCTGACTCATAGGAACTCCACGTGCATGAGCGCAGTGTTATCTATATGAGACGCATGAACTAACACCCTCTAGTGGTGAAAGACTGTCAAAATGCTCTGAGAGAAGAGGCGGCCTTCAAGGGCTTAGGAATTAGCATATGAACCTCCTAGATTTAGCTTTCAACTAAAAATATCAAGAGAACAAAGCAAAATTGGTGATAGAAGTAAATTGGAAAATTGTTTAAAATTGCATGCCCTATATGAATCATGAAAGTTTATTTTGGACTAGACTGTCCCTTTAATATAAATATAACTTCCACAGATTTAAACCATACAGTGAACAAACACAGGAATAATTTTCTGCAGAAAAGAAGGAAGTCTGCATTAGATAGAATGTTGAAGTATCATGCAGATTTGTTTTTAATTTTATAATATTCCTGCATCTGTGCAAATGATTTCAGATAATATAAACATGCAGCAACCCACAAACTGATATTTGTTGTTGTGTTTTTAAAAAAAAGTGGAGCTTAATTTATTTTTCCTTTGGACACTTGTATGTACAAAAATTACTTTTAGACAATGAGCTCAGCCATGGTCAGTGGGACACAGTTTATAAAAACAATAATAAGCAAAGTTTAATTTTAACAATAAGCAAAACTTACCTTCTTTTCTGGCAGCAGGGATCCATCACTGATCAGCATGACTGAGTGTGTGTGTGTAATCTGACACTGCTCTTCACACAGAGCAGACGGCTAAATGCAGAGCCACACTGAAAACCTCTGAGCTGATCAGATGCAGGAAGAGCAACTTTAAATTTACAGTTCTGTCTGGAAGCGGATTTGAGCGTAACAGAATTCATTGCTCTGGCTGCCTAATCTGATCAGTAGTGATCATAAAGGCTTTATGTGTTTACAGTTATAATTAAATATCATCCTATTATTGGCATTAGATTTAATTTTTTTATGGTATATATTGTTTTGTTGCCAATAGTCTGCTTCATTTAACCACTTCCCATTATATCAGTTAACAGATGTACGGTGACAGCACAGCACTATGTTTTTCCACTTCCCTAATCACATCATGCTAGTCTACATTGATGATCCATATCATCCATACAGAAGGATCGGATGCAAACTGCTGAGCATAAAGCTGCCATATCACTGGCAGCAGCCAGGTCAGCACAGTCACGACACTGTCACACAGTCCAGAGTCCAGTCAATCACTTACAGTAAGTATGTTACTAGTTACAGCACAGGCTGCAGCACAGCTGATGTTTGGTACCCCGGCCTGAGCAGCAGGGGGGAGGAGCCTGTGACTGCACGGCACAAGCAGACATACTGTGGTGGTCTGGAACCGGCTAGGCTAGGCAGCCTGCAGCCAGGGCTCACTCACAGTCTGTGATCATCATCTGAGAGTGAGTCTGTCAGCTCAGCTGCACTGCTGCAGTAAGATTAGTAAAGCGAGTGATATAGAAGTGCGATCATGCGATGCATGTGACTGTGAGTGAGGCAAAGGCCCCTACTTATCAAGCCGTCAACCGCAAATACGCTGGAATTCCGCAGCGTATTTGTGGCAAGCTTGATTCCCCTTAGTTATCAAAGCCTACAAACCGGCAAAAGTAGAAGTTTGTGACATAACATACGATCCGCCGGTCTCAGTCTGACACAGATCGATGCTTACTTCACTACAGATGTTCCGAATGCAAGTTCGGCACTATCTGACTACTTTTGCTAGCTATCAAATTTCTACCAGATACGATCGGCACTATTCCGGCCCAGTGTAGCTGGTTTTCAATCCGCCGCCCTGGAGGCGGCGGATGCCATAGGAATCAATGGGAGTCTGAAAGCAGCAAAGCACATGTTCGCTGCTGCCCGATATCCCATTGATTCCTATAGTAACGTTTATACCTAACACCCTGACATGTACCCCGAGTCTAAACACCTCTAATCTGCCGCCCCCTACACTGCCGCCACCTACATTATACTTATTAACCCCTAATCTGCCCCCCCTACACCGCTGCCACCTACATTATACTTATTAACCCCTAATCTGCCCCCCCACACCGCCGCCACCTACATTATACTTATTAACCCCTAAACCGCCACTCCCAGAACCCACCGCCACTATATTAAATTTATTAACCACTAAACCTAAGTCAAACCCTAACACCCTCTAACTTAAATATAATTTAAATAAATCTAAATAAAATTCCTATCATTACCTAAATAATTCCTATTTAAAACTAAATACTTACCTATAAAATAAACCCTAAGCTAGCTACAATATAACTAATAGTTACATTGTATCTAGCTTAGGATTTATTTTTATTTTACAGGCAAGTTTGTATTTATTTTAACTAGGTAGAATAGTTATTAAATAGTTATTAACTATTTAATAACTACCTAGCTAAAATAAATACAAAAGTACCTGTAAAATAAAACCTAGCCTAAGTTACACTAACACTACACTACAATTAAATAAATTACATAAATTAAATACTATTAAATAAATTATACACAATTATCTAAAGTATAACCCCCCCACTAAATTACAGAAAATAATAAACAAATTACAAGATCTTTAAACTAATTACACCTAATCTAATAGCCCTATCAAAATAAAAAAGCCCCCCAAAATAAAAAAACCCTAGCCTAAACTAAACTACCAATAGCCCTTAAAAGGGCCTTTTGCGGGGCATTGCCCCAAAGTAATCAGCTCTTTTACCTGTAAAAAAAAATACAAACAACCCCCCCAACAATAAAACCCACCACCCACACAACCAACCCCCCAAATAAAATCCTAGCTAAAAAAACCTAAGCTCCCCATTTGCCCTGAAAAGGGCATTTGGATGGGCACTGCCAGTAAAAGGGCAGTTAGCTCTTTTAAGGCCCAAAGCCCTAACCTAAAAATAAAACACACCCAATACACCCTTAAAAAAACCTAACACTAACCCCCTGAAGATCGACTTACCGGGAGACGTCTTCATCCAAGCCGGGCGAAGTGGTCCTCCAGACGGGCAGAAGTTTTCATCCAAGCCGGGCAGAAGTGGTCCTCCAGACGGGCAGAAGTCTTCATCCAAGCCGGGCAGAAGTGGTCCTCCAGACGGGCAGAAGTCTTCATCCAAGCCGGGCAGAAGTGGTCCTCCAGACGGGCAGAAGTCTTCATCCAACCCGGGCAGAAGTGGTCCTCCAGACGGCAGAAGTCTTCATCCAGACGGCATCTTCTATCTTCATCCATCCAGTGCGGAGCGGGTCCATCTTCAAGACATCCGACGCGGAGCATCAGCTTCTGCCGACGACTACCGATGAATGAATGTACCTTTAAGTGACGTCATCCAAGACGGCGTCCCTTAGATTCCGATTGGCTTATAGAATTCTATCAGCCAATCGGAATATAAGGGCCGCCATCTTGGATGACGTCACTTAAAGGTACCTTCATTTGTCAGGTAGTCGTCGGCAGAAGAGGATGCTCCGCGTCGGATGTCTTGAAGTTGGACCCGCCCCGCGCCAGATGGATGAAGATAGAAGAAGCCGTCTGGATGAAGATTTCTGCCGTCTGGAGGACCACTTCTGCCCAGCTTGGATGAAGACTTCTGCCCGTCTGGAGGACCCCTTCTGCCCAGCTTGGATGAAGACTTCTGCCTGTCTGGAGGACCACTTCTGCCCGGCTTGGATGAAGACTTCTGCCCGTCTGGAGGACCACTTCTGCCCGGCTTGGATGAAGACTTCTGTCCATCTGGAGGACCACTTCTGCCCGGCTTGGATGAAGACTTCTGCCCGTCCGGAGGACCACTTCGCCCGGCTTGGATGAAGACGTCTCCCGGTAACTCGATCTTCAGGGGGTTAGTGTTAGGTTTTCTTTTAAGGGTGTATTGGGTGGGTTTTATTTTTAGGTTAGGGCTTTGGGCCGCAAAAGTGCTAACAGGCTGACAGGGGTCACTGCCAAGCCCCTCCACAATCTCTTACACACAGCAAAGTCCAGCAGCACCTTATGTTTCGATCATAAGAGACCTTTAGTATTTATCTTAGGGTCATGCCATATAGAACGTTTCGGGCTGCAAGCCCTTAATCATGTTCATACATACATTATTAAGGGATTTGTCCCCGAAATGTTATATATGGCATGACCCTAAGATGAATAATTAAGGTCTTTTACGATTACCTCATTGAGGCTGAAAGGAAATATTCAGTTGTTTAAAAAGCACTCGCTTGTGTCTGGGCTACTGAAAAGTGGAGGACGTATTTATTTTAACTACAAAATGATTGGGATGAGCAGTAAACCACATTTCTAGATGGTCAGCTAGAACACTCTCTTTTACATATGAATGCAGGCCAGGAACTGAAAATGTTACATTGAATATCAGTCTCGCTTGCCTTTGCCATCGCAAGATATTCTACTGGAGGATGATGTAGAAGTTGTTGTTCTTCTTACAAGGACTCTCACATTAAAAATGCAATAATGGGTTATTTGTTAAAAATACACTGGGGCAAAGAAGTATTTAGTCAGCCACCAATTGCGCAAGTTCTCCCACTTAAGAAGATGAGAGAGGCCTGTAATTTTCATCATAGGTATACCTCAACTATGAGAGACAAAATGTGGAAACAAATCCAGACAATCACATTGTCTGATTTGTAAAGAATTTATTTGCAAATTATGGTGGAAAATAAGTATTTGGTCAATATCAAAAGTTCATCTCAATACTTTGTTATATACTCTTTGTTGGCAATGACAGAGGTCAAACGTTTTCTGTAAGTCTTCACAAGGTTGCCACACACTGTTGCTGGTATATTGGCCCATTCCTGCATGCAGATCTCCTCTAGAGCAGTGATGTTTTGGGGCTGTCGCTGGGCAACACAGACTTTCAACTCCCTCCAAAGGTTTTCTATGGGGTTGAGATCTGGAGACTGGCTAGGCCACTCCAGGACCTTGAAATGCTTCTTACGAAGCCACTCCGTTGCCTGGGCGGTGTGTTTGGGATCATTGTCATGCTGAAAGACCGAGCCACGTTTCATCTTCAATGCCCTTGCTGATGGAAGGAGGTTTGCACTCAAAATCTCACGATACATGGCCCCATTCAGTCTTTCATGTACACGGATCAGTCGTCCTGTTCCCTTTGCAGAGAAACAGCCCCAAAGCATGATGTTGCCAACCCCATGCTTCACAGTAGGTATGGTGTTCTTTGGTTGCAACTCAGCATTCTCTCTCCTCCAAACATGACGAGTTGTTTTTCTACCAAACAGTTCTACTTTGGTTTCATCTGACCATATGACATTCTCCCAATCTGCTTCTGGATCATCCAAATGCTCTCTAGCATACTTCAGACGGGCCCGGACATGTACTGGCTTAAGCAGGGGGACACGTCTGGCACTGCAGAATCTGAGTCCCTGGCGGCGTAGTGTGTTACTGATGGTAGCCTTTGTTACGTTGGTCCCAGCTCTCTGCAGGTCATTCACTAGGTCCCCCCGTGGGGTTCTGGGATGTTTGCTCACCGTTCTTGTGATCATTTTGACCTCACAGGGTGAGATTTTGCGTGGAGCACCAGATCGAGGGAGATTATCAGTGGTCTTGTATGTCTTCCATTTTCTAATTATTGCTCCCACAGTTGATTTCTTCACACCAAGCTGCTTGCCTTTTGCAGATTCAGTCTTCCCAGCCTGGTGCATGTCTACAATTTTGTTTCTGGTGTCCTTCGACAGCTCTTTGGTCTTCACCATAGTGGAGTTTGGAGTGTGACTGTTTGAGGTTGTGGACAGGTGTCTTTTATACTGATAACAAGTTCAAACAGGTGCCATTAATACAGGTAATGAGTGGAGGACAGAGGAGCCTCTTAAAGAAGAAGATACAGGTCTGTGAGAGCCAGAAATCTTGCTTGTTTGTAGGTGACCAAATACTTATTTTCCACCATAATATGCAAATAAATTCTTTCCAAATCAGACAATGTGATTGTCTGGATTTGTTTCCACATTTTGTCTCTCATAGTTGAGGTATACCTATGATGAAAATTACAGACCTCTCTCATCTTCTTAAGTGGGAGAACTTGCAGAATTGGTGGTTGACTAAATACTTTTTTGCCCCACTGTAAGGTGCAATGAAATATGTCGGTGCCTCGTCGGTGCTTTGCAGCTTTTCTGTTCACCGCAGCATTGGATCCCGGCTAGCCCCGACCTGCCCTGTAAGACCACGCTCCACTTAAGCATTGAAGACTTTGCCGTTGGCGCTACGGACACAGGTAGCACTGTTTACCATTCGTTGCTAAGAAGGACATGACAGCTCCTGCACCTGTGAATAACATATACACGCACAGCTTCTAAGGTATACTTTGAAAGTGATTTGATCACGTTCCTGGGTTGAGGGTTTGGTCCGGCTAGTTCGGCTGAGCGGCACTTTGGGGACTTTTAAGATATAGAACTATTTCCTTTGTGGATTACAAATATTTAACACCATTGGTTAACATATATCTATCCAGTTCGCCCTGGTGCACCAGAAGTTCTTTCTCAGCCCGTTTTTACTGGGATCCCATGTATGAATGTGGTATGTTTGTGACATGTGTGATTTATTACTTACGGTTGTGCTGGTTTAGCCTAGACTTTTGGAAACCCCTCTACTTTCTTGCTATGTTTGTTAAAATTTAACTTTCTAGGTAGCACCCGTTTTTCTTATAATAAGTATTTGAGTTTGAGTGCAGCTGCCCTGCTTTTCTTTGTTTACAATGAAATATGTATTCATGTCATTTATAAAGAACACCTGCTAAATTCTTCCATAATATTAAATTGATTGTGATTAACATGCAACGGTTTCAGCAAACTGAATTTTGGTTACAATGACAACCATTGTAAATATATACTGAGATGTCTGGCCTGGCTGACCCTATGCCCTGACAAAGTCATGTTGAAAATGTGTCAAAATGCGTTGGTGGGCGGGGCCAGAGGCTCGTGTGATGTGGGTAGTTGGTTAACTAATATGTAATGATAATAGTGTAACGCAACACATTTGATATTGAGGTCTTCCTGTGTTTATTCCTAATAAGACACTTGATAATCTTGAATATACATTTGTTTATGGATGAGTAGTTGAATGCCTCTAATAAGAGGAGTCAAGTGGAATAAATAGTGTAACCTCTAATAAGAGGAGCCCAGTATATATACAGGTGTGTGAGCAATTGTATTAATATGTTAACTACTCAGTGGATGTACATAGAAATAGGGAATTTAGACTGAAATCGGCTGGGTGGGTAACCTCCACAAAGCTTGCAGGCAGGAGGACGCCTTTGAGCGCATAGGTGAGCCTGCTGTATGACTGTGCTGTACGCTGTTCTCTGCTTTTATCCATTAGATAATTTTGAAACACTGATTACCCCCTCTGGTAACATGGCCTATATGTTTTTAATATATATGTTTTTATTTCCATATGAAAATATGGAAGTGATTGTGATATATCCACTCCCTCCTATATCCCAATTTTAGATTCAGTTCTGTTTTGAATATATGGTTAATAAAGTGTTATTTTTTTATATTTTTCTTTATTTTATAGTGTGTAATGCGACACTGAGCATTTAAGCTATACATCCTTACTGAACCCTAACATAATTAATAATAAAGGACTCTCATTCCAGTAACACACAAACAATTTCAAGTTGCCTGTTAAGCATGCACAATTCAACAACGATTACAGAAATTTCTGATGAAGAAATGGCCCAGCACTTATAAAGGACTTGATTCAGTATTGCTGAATCACTTTAACAGATGGTTGAAATAGACCTTACAAACAGCTGAACTGGAAGGAAAAGTGTGGAAACTTTTTTCTTGAGATTTCTTGCAAGCTTACATGGCTACAACACAAAGATCACAAACAGAAATACGGCATGGGAGAGAGATAATTAATTACCTTCAGAAAATAAGTTAGGTGAAACACTTGCAGAAAAATAAAGAACTGATCTTGATTTAAACTTGGACTGGATTATTGACACAATATTGCCACATTAGCCACCAAAAGAGAGGAGAAATACATTTTTAAAAAAAACATATTTTTATAGGAATGATACATAGCTTTGGTTTCATTAAGACCCTTTTTGTGTACATTTCAAATTCAGGTGGCACCTGACTTATTTTCTAAAGGCTTCTGACATCCAATTAGAAAATTGTGTGACCTAGGAAGTATAGATAGGGGTGTCAGCTGGGTGTGTCAACACAAAAACACTGGACGACCTGTATGTGACTGATCACTGTTTGTAGGTGGGGTCAGACAATTGCCCTCTCTTAGGCCCCACCCTTGACCCCACCATACAGTATATATTTTTCACAACTGAGCATTGATTGTATCCCATTTGCTGCCAGTAACACATACTGTAACCATTTCTCCTATATGTCTGACAGAAACATGCACATAGCATTGATTTGACTGCCAGTCGCACACGCAGAGCAATGTTTATACACTTCCATGGCTGCCAGTAAAAAAACAGAACATTGATTTTACACAAGTAGCTACACATAACGCACACAGTGCAGCAGTATTTTAATTCCACCTGAGTAGCCAGTACACCAGACAGATTTTTTTGACCATGCTTGGCTGCTAGTAACTAATAGAGCAGTAAATGTGTATTGTTGTTGCTTTTTTCAGGGCCATATTTATAATACACAGAGGCATATGAGGCATCTCAAATTTAGCTGCCACTCAGGGGACTTCAAAAAAAAATCTACATGTAGAGGTGTCCATTATTTTTATATAGATTTTACTATACTAAATACTGGATTGTCCAGTTAAATACGGACAACTATTCCAGAAGAGGTCTTCAAACAACTTTCCTTTCAAATCAGAAATCATTCCAATCCATTAGAAAACATGTTGTGATGATTCACATTTGCATTAAAGCCCTACACCAAGAATATTCCAATCAATCATAAAACGCTTTTTGTGCATTATTTTTTTATTTTAGAGACCTAGACGTTAAAATTGAACAAATATGATTTAGATACGATTTACAAAAATAAGGAAATTGAATGAATAATTTATTTATTTATTTTTTTAAATTTCCTTCTGTTTTCAAATGTATTACTCCTTTTCCTTTGGGTTCCGTTATTAAAAATAAGTCTCTTACCATGAGAGCATACTGAGGAAGGCTTGAGAACTGTTTATCGGCTGTATCTGTAACACATTTATACATATGATACTAACACTTGCACACTCCTGAGCCTAGTTCAATATGATATAAAGGAAAGAAGCTAAGTTTCATTAAATGAAATCAAAAGAAAGAGGTGCTCAGATTGATAGATTGTATACTCTCCTTTAAAAACTATTTTGTTTGGATATTTTTGCATTAAATATCTTGGGTTGTTTTTTTTTTTGGTGGGTGGGGGGCTGTTCATCTAAAGCAGTGATTGCAAACCTTGGCACTCCAGATGTTTCAGAACTACATTCCCATGATGCTCAACTGGACTTTAGAGTGCATAAGCATCATGGGAAATGAAGTTCTGAAACATCTGGAGTCCCAAGGTTCGCCATTACTAATCTAATGCTTTTAATTTTAAATTATAGTAGTGTGGCCGGATTTGACTAACACCGTGCTAGACTTGCATTAACTACTGCATTATCTAAACTATGCATAACTTTGCAATAAAGTTTGTTCATAGTATGCTTGTCTGAATAAAAACTGCTATGTAAATGTTTTAGCTCTATGCTTGTTTGCATATAAAATTGCTATAAAATGTTTGATTAAAAACTATACCAACAGTAAGAAATACATTCTTTTAGAAAGACACTTATACTTACTATGGCCTAGATTTGGAGTTTTGTCGGTAACGACCCGAAAAACTAACGCCGGCTTTTTTCTGGCCGCACCATAAAAATAACTCTGGTATCGAGAGTCCACATAAAGGCTGCGTTAGGCTCCAAAAAAGGAGCGTAGAGCATTTTTAACGCAGCTTCAACTCTCGATACCAGAGTTGCTTACGGACGCGGCCAGCCTCAAAAACGTGCTTGTGCACTATTCTCAAATAGGAAACAATGGGGCTGTTTGAGCTGAAAAAAAACCAAACACCTGCAAAAAAGCCGCGTTCAGCTCCTAACGCAGCCCCATTGTTTGCTATGCGGTAACCCTTCCTACGTCTGCACCTAACACTCTAACATGTACCCCGAGTCTAAACATCCCTAACCTTACACTTATTAACCCCTAATCTGCCGCCCCCGCTATCGCTGACCCCTGCATATTATTATTAACCCCTACTCTGCCGCTCCGTAAACCGCCGCTACTTACATTATCACTATGTACCCCTAATCTGCTGCCCCTAACACCGCCGACCCCTATATTATATTTATTAACCCCTAATCTGCCCCCCACAACGTCGCCTCCACCTGCCTACACTTCTTAACCCCTAATCTGCCGACCGGACCTGAGCGCTACTATAATAAAGTTATTAACCCCTAATCCGCCTCACTAACCCTATCATAAATAGTTTTAACCCCTAATCTGCCCTCCCTAACATCGCCAACACCTAACTTCAATTATTAACCCCTAATCTGCCGACCGAATCTCGCCGCTATTCTAATAAATGTATTAACCCCTAAAGCTAAGTCTAACCCTAATACTAACACCCCCCTAAGTTAAATATAATTTAAATCTAACGAAATTAATTATCTCTTATTAAATAAATTATTCCTATTTAAAGCTAAATACTTACCTGTAAAATAAATCCTAATATAGCTACAATATAAATTATAATTATATTATAGCTATTTTAGGATTTATATTTATTTTACAGGTAACTTTGTATTTATTTTAACCAGGTACAATAGCTATTAAATAGTTAAGAACTATTTAATAGCTAAAATAGTTAAAATAATTACAAATTTACCTGTAAAATAAATCCTAACCTAAGTTACAAATAAACCTAACACTACACTATCAATAAATTAATTAAATAAAATACCTACAATTACATACAATTAACCTAACACTACACTATCAATAAATTAATTAAATACAATTGCTACAAAGAAATACAATTAAATAAACTAGCTAAAGTACAAAAAATAAAAAAGAACTAAGTTACAAAAAATAAAAAAATATTTACAAACATAAGAAAAATATTACAACAATTTTAAACTAATTACACCTACTCTAAGCCCCCTAATAAAATAACAAAGCCCCCCAAAATAAAAAAATGCCCTACCCTATTCTAAATTACTAAAGTTCAAAGCTCTTTTACCTTACCAGCCCTGAACAGGGCCCTTTGCGGGGCATGCCCCAAGAAGTTCAGCTCTTTTGCCTGTAAAAGAAAAAATACAATACCCCCCCCAACATTACAACCCACCACCCACATACCCCTAATCTAACCCAAACCCCCCTTAAATAAACCTAACACTAAGCCCCTGAAGATCATCCTACCTTGTCTTCACCATACCAGGTTCACCGATCGGTCCAGAAGAGCTCCTCCGATGTCCTGATCCAAGCCCAAGCGGGGGGCTGAAGAGGTCCATGATCCGGCTGATCGGAACAGCCAATAGAATGCAAGCTCAATCTGATTGGCTGATCGGATCAGCCAATCGGATTGAACTTGATTCTGATTGGCTGATTCCATCAGCCAATCAGAATATTCCTACCTTAATTCCGATTGGCTGATAGAATCCTATCAGCCAATCGGAATTTGAGGGACGCCATCTTGGATGACGTCATTTAAAGGAACTGTCATTCGTCGTTCAGTCGTCGGCCAGGATGGATGTTCCACGGTGGAGGTCTTCAGGATGGATGCCGCTTGGATGAAGACTTCAATCGGATGGAAGACCTCTTCTGGCCCGCTTGGATGAAGACTTCAGCCGGATCATGGACCTCTTCAGCCCCCCGCTTGGGCTTGGATCAGGACATCGGAGGAGCTCTTCTGGACCGATCGGTGAACCTGGTATGGTGAAGACAAGGTAGGATGATCTTCAGGGGCTTAGTGTTAGGTTTATTTAAGGGGGGTTTGGGTTAGATTAGGGGTATGTGGGTGGTGGGTTGTAATGTTGGGGGGGGGGTATTGTATTTTTTCTTTTACAGGCAAAAGAGCTGAACTTCTTGGGGCATGCCCCGCAAAGGGCCCTGTTCAGGGCTGGTAAGGTAAAAGAGCTTTGAACTTTAGTAATTTAGAATAGGGTAGGGCATTTTTTTATTTTGGGGGGCTTTGTTATTTTATTAGGGGGCTTAGAGTAGGTGTAATTAGTTTAAAATTGTTGTAATATTTTTCTTATGTTTGTAAATATTTTTTTATTTTTTGTAAATTAGTTCTTTTTTATTTTTTTGTACTTTAGCTAGTTTATTTAATTGTATTTCTTCGTAGCAATTGTATTTAATTAATTTATTGATAGTGTAGTGTTAGGTTAATTGTAGGTAATTGTAGGTAGTTTATTTAATTAATTTATTGATAGTGTAGTGTTAGGTTTATTTGTAACTTAGGTTAGGATTTATTTTACAGGTAAATTTGTAATTATTTTAACTATTTTAGCTATTAAATAGTTCTTAACTATTTAATAGCTATTGTACCTGGTTAAAATAAATACAAAGTTACCTGTAAAATAAATATAAATCCTAAAATAGCTATAATATAATTATAATTTATATTGTAGCTATATTAGGATTTATTTTACAGGTAAGTATTTAGCTTTAAATAGGAATAATTTATTTAATAAGAGATAATTAATTTCGTTAGATTTAAATTATATTTAACTTAGGGGGGTGTTAGTATTAGGGTTAGGCTTAGCTTTAGGGGTTAATACATTTATTAGAATAGCGGCGAGATTCGGTCGGCAGATTAGGGGTTAATAATTGAAGTTAGGTGTTGGCGATGTTAGGGAGGGCAGATTAGGGGTTAAAACTATTTATGATAGGGTTAGTGAGGCGGATTAGGGGTTAATAACTTTATTATAGTAGCGCTCAGGTCCGGTTGGCAGATTAGGGGTTAAGAAGTGTAGGCAGGTGGAGGCGACTTTGTGGGGGGCAGATTAGGGGTTAATAAATATAATATAGGGGTCGGCGGTGTTAGGGGCAGCAGATTAGGGGTACATAAGGATAACGTAGGTGGCGGCGCTTTGCGGTCGGCAGATTAGGGGTTAATAAGTGTAGGCAGGTGGAGGCGACGTTGAGGGGGGCAGATTAGGGGTTAATAAATATAATACAGGGGTCGGCGGTGTTAGGGGCAGCAGATTAGGGGTACATAAGAATAACGTAGGTGGCGGTCGGCAGATTAGGGGTTAAAAATCTTTTTTTCGAGTGTCGGCGATGTGGGGGGACCTCGGTTTAGGGGTACATAGGTAGTTTATGGGTGTTAGTGTACTTTAGAGTACAGTAGTTAAGAGCTTTATAAACCGGCGTTAGCCCAGAAAGCTCTTAACTACTGACTTTTTTCCTGCGGCTGGAGTTTTGCCGTTAGATGTCTAACGCTCACTTCAGAAACGACTCTAAATACCGGAGTTAGAGAAATCCCATTGAAAAGATAGGATACGCAATTGACGTAAGGGGATCTGCGGTATGGAAAAGTCGCGGCTGGAAAGTGAGCGTTAGACCCTATTTTGAGTGACTCCAAATACCGGCCGTAGCCTAAAACCAGCGTTAGGAGCCTCTAACGCTGGTTTTCACGGCTAACGCCAAACTCTAAATCTAGGCCTATATAAATAAATAATCCTGTAAATAAAGGATCTGTAAAATCTTTTCATATGATTATCCTGTAGATAAAGGATATATTCTTTCATATATTTATCCTGCAATATTCAAATATATGTTTAAATAAAGTTCTTCTACAATATATAAGATGTATAACTATGTTTAGTGGCATTAAAATACTAACAAATGATGTTATATGATTTTTTGTACTGAAACTAAAATGAAGGATTATTCAACCTTGTATTAGAAAATCCTAAAATGGATGCTCACTATAATTATTCAAGTGAGTATGCTTAAGCTTGTATAACAGATTTTCAAGTCCACGTTCCTGATGTACAAAACTGTTGATGCTAGAAAAAGTTAGACAAGTTTTGTAGATGTTATAATGATGCCAAAAATACATATAAAAAGAAAACAATAAATGATGACGTCATCCAAAACACTATAAATACACCTTGTTGTAAACATGAGGCAGGTGACTCTGACAGGATGTTATAGAGCATCTCGAAGGATAGGACTTGGTTGCTGAAAGTCATTTCGAGTGGTATGTATCTCACTGACGAGGCTCACAATAGGCCGAAAAAGTCTGGGGTTTTGCTGTTTCTCTCGTTAAGAGAGGGATTGCCTGGTATTTCAGGACTGGACTGGACTGTGAAGTCAGGATCAGACTGAAAGGCACATGTTGAGCAAAAATATGCTTCTTCTTGGGTGGTAACTAGTAACTAGCCATAGAACAAGCTATTATACTATTGTTCGTTCCCAGGTTGAGCGCTTCTCTCTTTTTATTTATGCAATGTAAAGGAAGCCAGATAGATGATTTTCCATAGACACATTTAAAAACTGGAGTATCGAGTTAGTTTGCAGACAGTATCACAGGAGCAGTATCAAGGCAGTGTGAAAAGTCTATTGCATTAGCAGAGGGCGTGTATACACAGGAGCCAGATAGAAAGAATCCGGAGAGGACATTACATCTTAACATGCATTTAGAATAATTGTGAGCCACATAAACTGGTTAAGATACTTGCGGTTACGGTCTGTATGTAATCCAGATAACAGCTGAGGGAGCAGCATAATAGAGGGAGTTGAGATGTTCCGGCTGTGAGTCAGATCAGAAGTCTGCCTGAGAAGTGGAATGTGACAGGCTGCAAGTTCCGGTGATCCGGAACAGAGAGAGCAGGTTGAGCGCTTCTCTGTTTTTATTTATGCAAATATTGGATACAATAGATTGGATAGTCCCACAATAGGTACTAACACAAACAAAGGGGATAATTCCACTAGAATCTCCTTTGTCAGTACATACAATACCATAAGTAATAAAACCTTTAACATCATAAAAAAGAATTGGTTTCTGTTAAAAGAAGCCTGTCCTGAGATTCAGGAGTTTGACCATTACCCAAGGGCAGCATACCGCAAAGGTAATACCATGGGCAGAAGATTAGTACATGCTCATTAGACAGTAACCACCAGGGGATGCTACAAAAAGTTTTTTGATACAGCAAAAAATGGGACATATTCGTGCCTTGGATGCGCTCAATGTAATAGCATCATCAAGGGAGGGGAAATATCACACCCCTACACAGGCAATAAATTTAAAATCCCAGGGTACTTTACATGTAATTAAACGTATGTAGTATATGCGCTTAAATGCCCATGTGGCCTATTATATATAGGCGAGACCACCCAAAAGGTCAAGTACCGCTTCTGTCAACACAAATCTAATATTAAAAATGAAAAAACATCCCATCTTCCTGTGCCCTCCCATTTTCTGGAAAAAGGCCACCAGGCCAATCAATTAAGATTCATGGTCATTGACCATGCCAGAAAAAAGCCAAGAGGGGGAGACAGGATGAAGGATTTGTTGTATAGAGAAGCTAAATGGATTTGGACATTAGACACCATGTCACCTAGGGGCCTTAATATGGAGTTTGATTTAATGCCCCTCATATAAAGATGTCCCTTGAAAATAATGTATGTACATTGATAGTCTAACATTATAGGTACCCTATAAGTGCATGCTCTTTCCTCTGTATCTTGTTGCTTTTAATTCTCTGTAAAGTTTTGAATGCCCTCTTTTTACTATGGTCAGTTAGAGGTTAATAAGTAGATTTGTACCTTTAAGTAATTCTGATAAATTATGTGTGATGTCATTTTTAGCACACGCCCCCGGGAGGCCTGTGGATTGTTCCCTCATTAATTGCCTTGTATATAAATTTGTGTTAACATTTTATTATATGTTAGCTTGAGAAAGGGGCAGGAGGCCCCGAAATGTTGCTCTAATAAACGTGTTTCCTTTTTATGAGAGTGCTACCTTCTTCACTTCCTTTCATTATTACTATTGTACCTTGGAGGGGAGTCCCTGAGGGTTTGAGCACCTACTTTTTGGAAACTTATTGGCGATTTCCTTGGTGTGCTGATCTGAACTGTGCTTTATCAAAGGTAAAGGATGTGACAGTTTGTTTGTGAGAATGTTTGAGGCCTAGTTCTAAGTGGTCTGTTCAAAATTAACCAACCAAGCCAATAGATTTTAAGAATTTCTAAAGAAAGCAATCATATTATATGGGGAATAACTAAGGTTAATATTTTTTTCATATAATATAAAGAGACAGCCATTTTTTTATATTCTACTTTCTCTGAAATATGTATGTGGCCAAGGGTCTCAGCATTGCATATTTAGGGCCTGATTCTCAAAACTTTACCAGCATAGAGTGAAGTAATCTTTCAGACCTTGTTAAATACTTTTACAAAAGGAATTCCCAGCAAGATTTGAGCTGCTAATAAAAATATATTAATTAATCTCACTGGAATGCAGAATCTCACAGGGGGGAGAGGGGTTAGCTGAGGAGCACCTGAAACGGATTATATTTATTTTTTTATACAAAAACCAAAATAAATTACAGTGTTCAGTGTATTTCAACTTGTATTCAATTCTAATTTTGCATGTTTCAATCATTATTTTATAAGTGCAATAAAATTTGTGTATTTTGAGACAAAATTACCAGCATACCGTTCATGAGATAAATCAATGAGAGCTGGGGTAAAATTAGAAAATACAAAAAAACAAAATTCAGATTTGAATGACCAAGGAACGCCTCTGTACAGCCCACTCACTGAGCACAATTTATTTTGTACATCAAATGTGATTTTTACTTTGTATTCAAATTGAATTTTTTATATAAACTTAAAAAACTATTTTTATTTTATGTTTAATTATGTTTTACTTTGTATTTTAAATACAATTCTTACTCTGTACTTCAAAATTACAATTTCTTTGTACACATATTTTATGTATGCAATATACAGGTCTATAAAATCTAAATGTACTTAAACTAAGCATTATTTAATGCATGTCTCTTATTCACATGCAGAAATAGAGAGAATACCCCTTAGTGAGGTAGCTCTCAAGGTAAAAGCTGCATTTTTAGAACCCCTTTTCAATATTGATGGATCTTTTTAGAGAATCTTGCCAGATTGCTGACTATTTGACAGTCAGGACATTAGTTAGTTACATTTTTAAAAGGTAGGCCTATTTCAAAAATGTTTTATATACACATTTGAAGTTGTTGGGTTTTTAAGTTGTTGGGTTTTTAAATTGTGTTTATACTTTTAATAATTACAGTAAAGAAAGTACAAAGCATAGTTATTTATATATTTTTATTTTAAAACATTTCAGCTACACAATTATTGACATATATTTTAATTGTTCTATTATTTTTAATAGAAAAAAATGGAACCATATTCTTCACACTCTCCTATGCTGTCATTCAGTATCATCGTGTGTTTCCTTAATACACACAGTAATTATCTTTGGCATTGACAAAACTAGAGAAATTGAATATATATTTTATTACCTCTTGAGAGAATTTCAAACACAAAGGCCTAGATTTAGAGTTCGGCGGTAGCCGTCAAAACCAGCGTTAGAGGCTCCTAACGCTGGTTTTGGCCGCCCGCTGGTATTTGGAGTCAGTGATTAAAGGGTCTAACGCTCACTTTACAGCCGCGACTTTTCCATACCGCAGATCCCCCTACGCCATTTGCGTAGCCTATCTTTTCAATGGGATCTTTCTAACGCCGGTATTTAGAGTCGTTTCTGCAGTGAGCGTTAGAGCTCTAACGACAAGATTCCAGCCGCCTGAAAAAAGCAGGAGTTAAGAGCTTTCTGGCTAACGCCGGTTTATAAAGCTCTTAACTACTGTACCCTAAAGTACACTAACACCCATAAACTACCTATGTACCCCTAAACCGAGGTCCCCCCACATCGCCGCCACTCGATTAAAATTTTTAACCCCTAATCTGCCGACCGCCACCTACGTTATACTTATGTACCCCTAATCTGCTGCCCCTAACCCCGCCGACCCCTATATTATATTTATTAACCCCTAACTTGCCCCACACAACGTCGCCGCAAGCTACTTAAAATAATTAACCCCTAATCTTCCAACCGCAAATCGCCGCCACCTACGTTATCCCTATGTACCCCTAATCTTCTGCCCCTAACATCGCCGACCCCTATGTTATATTTATTAACCCCTAATCTGCCCCCCACAACGTCGCCGACACCTACCTACACTTATTAACCCCTAATCTGCCGAGCGGACCTGAGCGCTACTATAATAAAGTTATTAACCCCTAATCCGCCTCACTAACCCTATCATAAATAGTATTAACCCCTAATCTGCCCTCCCTAACATCGCCGACACCTACCTTCAATTATTAACCCCTAATCTGCCGACCGGAGCTCACCGCTATTCTAATAAATGTATTAACCCCTAAAGCTAAGTCTAACCCTAACACTAACACCCCCCTAAGTTAAATATAATTTTAATCTAACGAAATAAATTAACTCTTATTAAATAAATTAATCCTATTTAAAGCTAAATACTTACCTGTAAAATAAATCCTAATATAGCTACAATATAAATTACATTTATATTATAGCTATTTTAGGATTAATATTTATTTTACAGGTAACTTTGTATTTATTTTAACCAGGTACAATAGCTATTAAATAGTTAAGAACTATTTAATAGTTACCTAGTTAAAATAATTACAAATTTACCTGTAAAATAAATCCTAACCTAAGATATAATTAAACCTAACACTACCCTATCAATAAAATAATTAAATAAACTACCTACAATTACCTACAATTAACCTAACACTACACTATCAATAAATTAATTAAACACAATTGCTACAAATAAATACAATTAAATAAACTATCTAAAGTACAAAAAATAAAAAAGAACTAAGTTACAGAAAATAAAAAAATATTTACAAACATAAGAAAAATATTACAACAATTTTAAACTAATTACACCTACTCTAAGCCCCCTAATAAAATAACAAAGACCCCCAAAATAAAAAATTCCCTACCCTATTCTAAAATACAAAAATTACAAGCTCTTTTACCTTACCAGCCCTGAACAGGGCCCTTTGCGGGGCATGCCCCAAGAATTTCAGCTCTTTTGCCTGTAAAAAAAAACATACAATACCCCCCCCCCAACATTACAACCCACCACCCACATACCCCTAATCTAACCCAAACCCCCCTTAAATAAACCTAACACTAAGCCCCTGATGATCTTCCTACCTTGTCTTCACCATGCCAGGTTCACCGATCCGTCCTGGCTCCAAGATCTTCATCCAACCCAAGCGGGGTTGGCGATCCATAATCCGGTGCTCCAAAGTATTCCTCCTATACGGCAAGAAGAGGACATCCGGACCGGCAAACATCTTCTCCAAGCGGCATCTTCTATGTTCTTCCATCCGATGACGACCGGCTCCATCTTGAAGACCTCCAGCGCGGATCCATCCTCTTCTTCCGACGACTAGACGACGAATGACGGTTCCTTTAAGGGACGTCATCCAAGATGGCGTCCCTCGAATTCCGATTGGCTGATAGGATTCTATCAGCCAATCGGAATTAAGGTAGGAATTTTCTGATTGGCTGATGGAATCAGCCAATCAGAATCAAGTTCAATCCGATTGGCTGATCCAATCAGCCAATCAGATTGAGCTCGCATTCTATTGGCTGTTCCGATCAGCCAATACAATGCGAGCTCAATCTGATTGGCTGATTGGATCAGCCAATCGGATTGAACTTGATTCTGATTGGCTGATTCCATCAGCCAATCAGAAAATTCCTACCTTAATTCCGATTGGCTGATAGAATCCTATCAGCCAATCGGAATTCGAGGGACGCCATCTTGGATGACGTCCCTTAAAGGAACCGTCATTCGTCGTCTAGTCGTCGGAAGAAGAGGATGGATCCGCGCTGGAGGTCTTCAAGATGGAGCCGGTCGTCATCGGATGGAAGAACATAGAAGATGCCGCTTGGAGAAGATGTTTGCCGGTCCGGATGTCCTCTTCTTGCCGGATAGGAGGAAGACTTTGGAGCACCGGATTATGGATCGCCAACCCCCGCTTGGGTTGGATGAAGATCTTGGAGCCAGGACGGATCGGTGAACCTGGCATGGTGAAGACAAGGTAGGAAGATCATCAGGGGCTTAGTGTTAGGTTTATTTAAGGGGGGTTTGGGTTAGATTAGGGGTATGTGGGTGGTGGGTTGTAATGTTGGGGGGGGGGTATTGTATGTTTTTTTTTACAGGCAAAAGAGCTGAAATTCTTGGGGCATGCCCCGCAAAGGGCCCTGTTCAGGGCTGGTAAGGTAAAAGAGCTTGTAATTTTTGTATTTTAGAATAGGGTAGGGAATTTTTTATTTTGGGGGTCTTTGTTATTTTATTAGGGGGCTTAGAGTAGGTGTAATTAGTTTAAAATTGTTGTAATATTTTTCTTATGTTTGTAAATATTTTTTTATTTTCTGTAACTTAGTTCTTTTTTATTTTTTGTACTTTAGATAGTTTATTTAATTGTATTTATTTGTAGCAATTGTGTTTAATTAATTTATTGATAGTGTAGTGTTAGGTTAATTGTAGGTAATTGTAGGTAGTTTATTTAATTATTTTATTGATAGGGTAGTGTTAGGTTTAATTATATCTTAGGTTAGGATTTATTTTACAGGTAAATTTGTAATTATTTTAACTAGGTAACTATTAAATAGTTCTTAACTATTTAATAGCTATTGTACCTGGTTAAAATAAATACAAAGTTACCTGTAAAATAAATATTAATCCTAAAATAGCTATAATATAAATGTAATTTATATTGTAGCTATATTAGGATTTATTTTACAGGTAAGTATTTAGCTTTAAATAGGAATCATTTATTTAATAAGAGTTAATTTATTTCGTTAGATAAAACTTATATTTAACTTAGGGGGGTGTTAGGGTTAGGGTTAGACTTAGCTTTAGGGGTTAATACATTTATTAGAATAGCGGTGAGCTCCGGTCGGCAGATTAGGGGTTAATAATTGAAGGTAGGTGTCGGCGATGTTAGGGAGGGCAGATTAGGGGTTAATACTATTTATGATAGGGTTAGTGAGGCGGATTAGGGGTTAATAACTTTATTATAGTAGCGCTCAGGTCCGGTCGGCAGATTAGGGGTTAATAAGTGTAGGTAGGTGTCGGCGACGTTGTGGGGGGCAGATTAGGGGTTAATAAATATAACATAGGGGTCGGCGATGTTAGGGCAGCAGATTAGGGGTACATAGGGATAACGTAGGTGGCGGCGGTTTACGGAGCGGCAGATTAGGGGTTAAAAGTGTAATGCAGGGGTCAGCGATAGCGGGGGCGGCAGATTAGGGGTTAATTAGTGTAAGGCTAGGGGTGTTTAGACTCGGGGTACATGTTAGAGTGTTAGGTGCAGACGTAGGAAGTGTTTCCCCATAGGAAACAATGGGGCTGCGTTAGGAGCTGAACGCTGCTTTTTTGCAGGTGTTAGGTTTTTTTTCAGCTCAAACAGCCCCATTATTTCCTATGGGAGAATCGTGCACGAGCACGTTTTTGAGGCCGGCCGCGTCCGTAAGCAACTCTGGTATCGAGAGTTGTATTTGCGGTAAAAATGCTCTACGCTCCTTTTTTGGAGCCTAACGCAGCATTTGTTTGAACTCTCGATACCAGAGTTAAATTTATGGTGCGGCCAGAAAAAAACCCGCGGAGCGTTAACAGCCCTTCTACCGCCAAACTCCAAATCTAGCCGAAAGACAATAATAACTAAAAGATGACATTATCAATCATTTTCTGTTAAAGATTCATCTATTGCAATAGTAGTAGTATCATATTCTGTACTTTTTGTTTCAAGATCAGCTTCACTAGTTGGTGGATTTCCAATTCCTTCACGTGATTCACAAGGGCAACAGCTTTCTGTCCCTGTAGGATTTTCTGTCTGATTTTCCAAAGAATTATAGAAGTCTATTAATATTACAATAAGACGGTAAAGTTGTAGCATAACAACTAGCATATTCTTTCCAGCGAAAAATACCAACATCTGATTGATAATTTTGAAATGAGCCATCAGAACCAGTCGACAAATAAAAAAAGGCCCATCTTGAATAAGTAGACTTATTCCTATGTTCCAAAGGTCGGCACTGTATCGACAGAGCAACAAGCAGAAACGTCTCTTTGTTTTTGAAGTTGATTGGCAGCCAACATTTTGTACTGTGAAATATAAATAAATAATGTTACGTTTAATTTAATTTTAAATACTGATTATTATTATTTTATGTATCATACAACATTTCACTATTGATTTTAAAGGTACAGTATACACCAATTTTCTTTTAACTGCATGTAATAGACACTACTATAAAGAATAATATGCACAGATACTGATCTAAACATCCCATATGGGCTATATAAATGGATCATCTACAAAACATTTATGCAAATAAACATTTTAAGTAATTTAAATCTATTTTCTTAAATGTCAGAAATAGTAAATGTTATTGATATACTCCCTGTGGACGTACAATTATTAAAGGGACTCGAAACCCCAACATTTTCTTTCTTGAATCAGATAGAGCATACAATGTTAAACAACTTTACATTGTACTTGTATGATCTAACTTCCTTTGTTCTCTTGGTATATCCTTTGTTGGATAGCAGAAAATGCACTACTGGGAACTGGTCAGCCAATGACAAGAAGTATATATATATGCAACCACCAATTAGCATCTAGCTCCCATTAGTGTTTTGATGCTCCTGAGCTTACCTAGGTATTCTTATTAATAAAGGATAGCTATCTGTCTGCTAAATTCCTGATGTTGACCATATGAAATTCTTGTAAGATACTAAGAATTCAAATTAATTATCAGTTTAATATATAAATGTACATATTGTGTGAGGCAAAGCAAACTTACTATTTTAACAACAAAGTCAAACTTTAGTGAAGGTTCTCCAAGAAATAACATAGGAAACAGAGATTTTAGCCACTGGATTGATTGCGGAAATGAAAAGCATGTTAAACAACCTTACAGATAATTTTTTGGTTTTTCGATTAGGTTGTTTGAGGCTGTCTGATAATGGAGAAATACAGTTACAATGCAGAGGACTGATGTGCTGATAAAATTCTCTATACTTGCTCTTCAAATTGATTGGAATAGGTTTGTGTTGCGCCCCAGTGCTAGTTACAGGATAATTTGATGTAGTCTATTGGACCACTAAACCATGTATGGAAAGAAAATTGAGAGTACTGTAATCTTATTTTACAGTAGATATAGTACCTAACTAGATGAAACTCTCTCTCATTCTTTCTAGATCTAAATTTCCCTCATGGATCTAGATTTCTCTCTCCTTTGCTTACCCAAGCCTTTAATTAATTTTATGCACTAAATGGATTACAATTAAATAATTGTAACTCCTTTTTAAATAATGGAGAAGAAAAAAAGTTTTATATTAATATCTGTCTCCCTATATGTTTTTATTTCTGTCTGTCTAGCTATCTATTAGACATGTGACCAGATATAATAAAATATATATATAGTCATGCGAAAAAGAAAGTACACTCTCTTTGAATTCTATGGTTTTACATATCAGGACATAATAAAAATCATCTGGTCCTTAGCAGGTCTTAAAATCAGGTAAATATAACCTCAGATAAACAACGAAATATGACATATTACACCATGTCATGATTTATTTAACAAAAATAAAGCCAAAATGGAGAAGCCATGTGTGAAAAACTAAGTACACCTCGTGATTCAATCGCTTGTAGAATAACCTTTAGCAGCAATAACTTGAAGTAATCTTCTCTGTATGACTTTATCAGTCTCTCACATCGTTGTGGAAGAATTTTGGCCCACTCTTCTTTACAACATTGCTTCAGTTCATTGAGGTTTGCGGGCATTCGTTTATGCACAGCTCTCTTAAAGTGCCACCACAGCATTTCAATCGGATTGAGGTCTGGACTTTGACTGGGTCATTGAAACACCTTGATTCTTTTCTTTTTCAGCCATTCTGTTTTAGAATTGCTGGTGTGCTTAGGATCATTGTCCTGTTGCATGACCCAATTTTGGCCAAGCATTAGCTGTCGGAACAGATGGACTCACATTTGACTCTAGAATACTTTGCTATACAGAGGAGTTTATGATCGACTCAATGACTGGAAGATGCCCAGGTCCTGTGGCTACAAAACAAGCCCAAATCATCACCCTTCCACCACTGTGCTTGACATTTGGTATGAGGTGTTTGTGCTGATATGCTTTGTTTGGTTTTCGCACAAGGACATAGTTCCAGAAGTATTGTGGTTTGTTCAGATGCGACTTTGCAAACCTAAGCCGTGCTGCCATGGTTTTTTTTTAGAAAAGAGGCTTTCTCCTGGCAACCCTTCCATACAAACCCTACTTGTTCAGTCTTTTTCTAATTGCACTTTCATTAAAACATTTAACATGCTGAGGCCTGTAGAGTCTGAGATGTAACTCTTGTGTTTTTTTGCAATTTCTCTGAGCATTGCCTGGTCAGACCTTGGAGTGAATTTGCTGGGACATCCACTCTTGGAAAGATTGGCAACTGTCTTGAATGTTTTTTCACTTGTGAATAATCTTTATCACTGTACAATGATGGACTTTAGGACTTTAAATTGTATGGAAATGGCCTTATAACCCTTCCCAGATTGATGGGCAGAAATAATTGCTTCTCTACGATCATTGTTGATGTCTTTCCTCCTTGGCATTGTGTTAACACCCACCTGAATGCTCCAGACCAGCAAACTGCTAAAACGGTGGCTTTTATAGAGGTGGTATTAATCAAGGGCATTTGATTAGCAGCACCTGGCTGCTACTTAGCCTCATAATTCCTGTAGAAGCAGTAATGGTTTAAATAAATAATGTGTTGGTGTTCATCTGAGTCTGTAGTTGCCTAATTTTAAGACCTGCTAAGGACGAGATGATTTATATTATGTCATGATATTTAACACCATAGAATTCAAAGACGGTGTACTTTCTCTTTCGCATGACTGTGTGTGTTTGTATGTATATATATATATATGTATATATCTATATCTATATATATATATATATATATATATATATATTTCTTTCATGTAATTAACAAGAGTCCATGAGCTAGTGACGTATGGGATATACATTCCTACCAGGAGGGGCAAAGTTTCCCAAACCTTAAAATGCCTATAAATACACCCCTCACCACACCCACAAATCAGTTTTACAAACTTTGCCTCCAAGGGAGGTGGTGAAGTAAGTTTGTGCTAGATTCTACGTTGATATGCGCTCCGCAGCAAGTTGGAGCCCGGTTTTCCTCTCAGCGTGCAGTGAATGTCAGAGGGATGTGAGGAGAGTATTGCCTATTGAATGCAGTGATCTCCTTCTACGGGGTCTATTTCATAAGGTTCTCTGTTATCGGTCGTAGAGATTCATCTCTTACCTCCCTTTTCAGATCGACGATATACTCTTATATTTACCATTTCCTCTACTGATTCTCGTTTCAGTACTGGTTTGGCTTTCTACAAACATGTAGATGAGTGTCCTGGGGTAAGTAAGTCTTATTTTCTGTGACACTCTAAGCTATGGTTGGGCACTTTATTTATAAAGTTCTAAATATATGTATTCAAACATTTATTTGCCTTGACTCAGAATGTTCAACTTTCCTTATTTCCAGACAGTCAGTTTCATATTTGGGATTATGCTTTAATTATCATATTTTTTCTTACCTCAAAAATTTGACTTTTTCCCTGTGGGCTGTTAGGCTCGCGGGGGCTGAAAATGCTTCATTTTATTGCGTCATTTTTGGCGCGGACTTTTTTGGCGCAAAAATTCATTTCCGTTTCCGGCGTCATACGTGTCGCCGGAAGTTGCGTCATTTTTTGACGTTATTTTGCGCCAAAAATGTCGGCGTTCCGGATGTTGCGTCATTTTTGGCGCAAAAAGCATTTAGGCGCCAAATAATGTGGGCGTCTTTTTTGGCGCCAAAAAATATGGGCGTCGCTTTTGTCTCCACATTATTTCAGTCTCATTTTTCATTTGCTTCTGGTTGCTAGAAGCTTGATGTTTGGCATTTTTTTCCCATTCCTGAAACTGTCTTATAAGGAATTTGATCTATTTTGCTTTATATGTTGTTTTTTCTCTTACATATTGCAAGATGTCTCACGTTGCATCTGAGCCAGAAGATACTACAGGAAAACCTCTGCCTGCTGGATCTACCAAAGCTAAGTGTATCTGCTGTAAACTTTTGGTAGCTATTCCTCCAGCTGTTGTTTGTATTAAATGTCATGACAAACTTGTTAATGCAGATAATATTTCCTTTAGTGATGTACCATTGCCTGTTGCAGTTCCCTCAACATCTAAGGTGCAGAATGTTCCTGATAACATAAGAGATTTTGTTTCTGAATCCATAAAGAAGGCTTTGTCTGTTATTTCTCCTTCTAGTAAACGTAAAAAGTCTTTTAAATCTTCTCTTTCTACAGATGAATTTTTAAATGAACACCATCATTCTGATTCTTTGGACTCTTCTGGTTCAGAGGATTCTGTCTCAGAGATTGATGCTGATAAATCTTCATATTTATTTAAGATGGAATTTATTCGCTCTTTACTTAAAGAAGTACTAATTGCTTTAGAAATAGAGGATTCTAGTCCTCTTGATACTAATTCTATACGTTTAGATAAGGTTTTTAAAGCTCCTGCGGTTATTCCAGAAGTCTTTCCTGTTCCTAATGCTATTTCTGCAGTAATTGCTAAGGAATGGGATAGATTGGGTAATTCATTTACTCCTTCTAAACGTTTTAAGCAATTATATCCTGTTCCGCCTGACAGGTTAGAATTTTGGGACAAAATCCCTAAAGTTAATGGGGCTATTTCTACCCTTGCTAAACGTACTACCATTCCTACATCAGATGGTACCTCGTTTAAGGATCCTTTAGATAGAAAAATTGAATCTTTTCTAAGAAAAGCTTATCTATGTTCAGGTAATCTTCTTAGACCTGCTATATCATTGGCTGATGTTGCTGCAGCTTCAACTTTTTGGTTGGAAACTCTAGCGCAACAAGTAACAAATCGTGATTCTCATGATATTATTATTCTTCTCCAGCATGCTAATAATTTCATCTGTGATGCCATTTTTGATATTATTAGAGTTGATGTTAGATTTATGTCTCTGGCTATCTTAGCCAGAAGAGCTTTATGGCTTAAGACTTGGAATGCTGATATGGCTTCTAAATCAACTCTACTTTCCATTTCTTTCCAGGGAAACAAATTATTTGGTTCTCAGTTGGATTCTATTATTTCAACTGTTACTGGTGGGAAAGGAACTTTTTTACCACAGGATAAAAAGTCTAAAGGTAAAAACAGGGCTAACAATCGTTTTCGATCCTTTCGTTTCAACAAAGAACAAAAGCCTGATCCTTCGTCCTCAGGAGCAGTTTCAGTTTGGAAACCATCTCCAGTCTGGAATAAATCCAAGCCTGCTAGAAAGGCAAAGCCTGCTTCTAAGTTCACATGAAGGTACGGCCCTCATTCCAGTTCCGCTGGTAGGGGGCAGGTTACGTTTTTTCAAAGAAATTTGGATCAATTCTGTTCACAATCTTTGGATTCAGAACATTGTTTCAGAAGGGTACAGAATTGGTTTCAAGATGAGACCTCCTGCAAAGAGATTTTTTCTTTCCCATGTCCCAGTAAATCCAGTGAAAGCTCAAGCATTTCTGAATTGTGTTTCAGATCTAGAGTTGGCTGGAGTAATTATGCCAGTTCCAGTTCCGGAACAGGGGATGGGGTTTTATTCAAATCTCTTCATTGTACCAAAGAAGGAGAATTCCTTCAGACCAGTTCTGGATCTAAAATTATTGAATCGCTATGTAAGGATACCAACGTTCAAGATGGTAACTGTAAGGACTATATTGCCTTTTGTTCAGCAAGGGAATTATATGTCCACAATAGATTTACAGGATGCATATCTGCATATTCCGATTCATCCAGATCATTATCAGTTCCTGAGATTCTCTTTTCTAGACAAGCATTACCAATTTGTGGCTCTACCGTTTGGCCTTGCTACAGCTCCAAGAATTTTCACAAAGATTCTCGGTGCCCTTCTGTCTGTAATCAGAGAACAGGGTATTGTGGTATTTCCTTATTTGGACGATATCTTGGTACTTGCTCCGTCTTTACATTTAGCAGAGTCTCATACGAATCGACTTGTGTTGTTTCTTCAAGATCATGGTTGGAGGATCAATTTACTAAAAAGTTCTTTGATTCCTCAAACAAGGGTAACCTTTCTGGGTTTCCAGATAGATTCAGTGTCCATGACTCTGTCTTTAACAGACAAGAGACGTCTAAAATTGATTACAGCTTGTCGAAACCTTCAGTCACAATCATTCCCTTCGGTAGCCTTATGCATGGAAATTCTAGGTCTTATGACTGCTGCATCGGACGCGATCCCCTTTGCTCGTTTTCACATGCGACCTCTTCAGCTCTGTATGCTGAACCAATGGTGCAGGGATTACACGAAGATATCTCAATTAATATCTTTAAAACCGATTGTTCGACACTCTCTAACGTGGTGGACAGATCACCATCGTTTAATTCAGGGGGCTTCTTTTGTTCTTCCGACCTGGACTGTAATTTCAACAGATGCAAGTCTCACAGGTTGGGGAGCTGTGTGGGGATCTCTGACGGCACAAGGAGTTTGGGAATCTCAGGAGGTGAGATTACCGATCAATATTTTGGAACTCCGTGCAATTTTCAGAGCTCTTCAGTTTTGGCCTCTTCTGAAGAGAGAATCGTTCATTTGTTTTCAGACAGACAATGTCACAACTGTGGCATACATCAATCATCAAGGAGGGACTCACAGTCCTCTGGCTATGAAAGAAGTATCTCGAATTTTGGTTTGGGCGGAATCCAGCTCCTGTCTAATCTCTGCGGTTCATATCCCAGGTGTAGACAATTGGGAAGCGGATTATCTCAGTCGCCAAACGTTGCATCCGGGCGAATGGTCTCTTCACCCAGAGGTATTTCTTCAGATTGTTCAATTGTGGGGGCTCCCAGAGATAGATCTGATGGCCTCTCATCTAAACAAGAAACTTCCCAGGTATCTGTCCAGATCCCGGGATCCTCAGGCGGAGGCAGTGGATGCATTATCACTTCCTTGGAAGTATCATCCTGCCTATATCTTTCCGCCTCTAGTTCTTCTTCCAAGAGTAATCTCCAAGATTCTGAGGGAATGCTCGTTTGTTCTGCTAATAGCTCCGGCATGGCCTCACAGGTTTTGGTATGCGGATCTTGTCCGGATGGCATCTTGCCAGCCATGGACTCTTCCGTTAAGACCAGACCTTCTGTCACAAGGTCCTTTTTTCCATCCGGATCTGAAATCCTTAAATTTAAAGGTATGGAGATTGAACGCTTGATTCTTGGTCATAGAGGTTTCTCTGACTCCGTGATTAATACTATGTTACAGGCTCGTAAATCTGTATCTCGAGAGATATATTATAGAGTCTGGAAGACTTATATTTCTTGGTGTCTTTCTCATCATTTTTCTTGGCATTCTTTTAGAATACCGAGAATTTTACAATTTCTTCAGGATGGTTTGGATAAGGGTTTGTCCGCAAGTTCTTTGAAAGGACAAATCTCTGCTCTTTCTGTTCTTTTTCACAGAAAGATTGCTATTCTTCCTGATATTCATTGTTTTGTACAAGCTTTGGTTCGTATAAAACCTGTCATTAAGTCAATTTCTCCTCCTTGGAGTTTGAATTTGGTTCTGGGAGCTCTTCAAGCTCCTCCGTTTGAACCTATGCATTCATTGGACATTAAATTACTTTCTTGGAAAGTTTTGTTCCTTTTGGCTATCTCTTCTGCTAGAAGAGTTTCTGAATTATCTGCTCTTTCATGTGAGTCTCCTTTTCTGATTTTTCATCAGGATAAGGCGGTGTTGCGAACTTCTTTTGAATTTTTACCTAAAGTTGTGAATTCCAACAACATTAGTAGAGAAATTGTGGTTCCTTCATTATGTCCTAATCCTAAGAATTCTAAGGAGAAATCATTGCATTCTTTGGATGTTGTTAGAGCTTTGAAATATTATGTTGAAGCTACGAAATCTTTCCGTAAGACTTCTAGTCTATTTGTTATCTTTTCCGGTTCTAGGAAAGGCCAGAAAGCTTCTGCCATTTCTTTGGCATCTTGGTTGAAATCTTTAATTCATCTTGCCTATGTTGAGTCGGGTAAAACTCCGCCTCAAAGAATTACAGCTCATTCTACTAGGTCAGTATCTACTTCCTGGGCGTTTAGGAATGAAGCTTCGGTTGACCAGATCTGCAAAGCAGCAACTTGGTCTTCTTTGCATACTTTTACTAAATTCTACCATTTTGATGTATTTTCTTCTTCTGAAGCAGTTTTTGGTAGAAAAGTTCTTCAGGCAGCGGTTTCAGTTTGAATCTTCTGCTTATGTTTTTTGTTAAACTTTATTTTGGGTGTGGATTATTTTCAGCAGGAATTGGCTGTCTTTATTTTATCCCTCCCTCTCTAGTGACTCTTGTGTGGAAAGATCCACATCTTGGGTAGTCATTATCCCATACGTCACTAGCTCATGGACTCTTGTTAATTACATGAAAGAAAACATAATTTATGTAAGAACTTACCTGATAAATTCATTTCTTTCATATTAACAAGAGTCCATGAGGCCCACCCTTTTTTGTGGTGGTTATGATTTTTTTGTATAAAGCACAATTATTCCAATTCCTTATTTTATATGCTTCGCACTTTTTCTTATCACCCCACTTCTTGGCTATTCGTTAAACTGATTTGTGGGTGTGGTGAGGGGTGTATTTATAGGCATTTTAAGGTTTGGGAAACTTTGCCCCTCCTGGTAGGAATGTATATCCCATACGTCACTAGCTCATGGACTCTTGTTAATATGAAAGAAATGAATTTATCAGGTAAGTTCTTACATAAATTATGTTATATATATATATATATATATATATATATATATATATATATATATATATATATATATATAGCAATAGACTACTATTTTATCTAGCAACAGGTATTTCACTGCAATTAATTAGCTACAACAGGATCAAATCAGCAGTACATGATACAATAGCCAAATACTGTTAAATAAAATGTCCAGCAAAATCAAATTTTCAGTTAGTTAGCCAAAGGACTGATATAAATGTTTCCAATAGAAAGATGCTGTTTATCCAAATTTGTTACAATTGGTTACACTGTATTGTATCGATCCAACAAAATAATGTGTTCCAGTTGGGGCCTGAATATATCAGCCATCCACAAAAATTCAGTCAGTCCTTTCTCAGATTAAAGGGTGAAACCATTTTCCCCATAACATTTGTAATCCATATTCCCATAGGTAACTTTCTTGTAATGAAGTAAAAAGTGCATACCTTTACATCTTCTGAGACTTACGGCACTGAAATCTGATGCAGCCCGTCTTTGATACTCACAGGTAGCCTAGTCAACCCGTCTCAAGGTATTGTGGAAAACAGGTAGTTGCAGGGAATCCGGCCACTTTACTGGTAACTTAACAAGAATATACAGCATACGAAGGAAGGCATTTATTGCATGTCGCACGCCTTCAGTAGAGCCATACAGTATTCAAGAAAAGGCACTTAGTGAATTAGCACACCTTCAGCAAAAATCTGATTGGCTGATTGAATCAGCCAATCAGATTCAAGTTCAATCGGATTGGCTGATCCAATCAGCCAATCAGATTGAGCTCGCATTCTATTGGCTGATCGGAACAGCCAATAGAATGCAAGCTCAATCTGATTGGCTGATTGGATCAGCCAATCCGATTGAACTTGAATATGATTGGCTGATTCAATCAGCCAATCAGATTTTTCCTACCTTAATTCCGATTGGCTGATAGAATTCTATCAGCCAATCGGAATTCGAGGGACGCCATCTTGGATGACGTCATTTAAAGGAACCTTCATTCTGACTTAGGACGCCGTTAGAAGAGGATGGATCTGCATCGGCTGCTTCAAGATGGTCCCGCTCCACGCCGGATGGAAGAAGATAGAAGATGCCGCTTGGATGAAGATGTTTGCCGGTCCGGTTCTCCTCTTCTTGCCGGATAGGATGAAGACTTCGGACCCTCTTCTGGACGGATCGGTGATACCCGGCATGGTGAAGACAAGGTAGGAAGATCTTCAGGGGCTTAGTGTTAGGTTTTTTAAGGGGGGTTTGGGTTAGATTAGGGGTATGTGGGTGGTGGGTTGTAATGTTGGGGGGGTATTGTATGTTTTTTTACAGGCAAAAGAGCTGTTTTCTTTGGGGCATGCCCCGCAAAAGGCCCTTTGAAGGGCTGGTAAGGTAAAAGAGCTGTAAAATTTTTATTTTAGAATAGGGTAAGGCATTTTTTTTATTTTGGGGGGCTTTGTTATTTTTTTAGGGGGCTTAGAGTAGGTGTAATTAGTTTAAAATTCTTGCAATCTTTTTTTAATTTTTGTAATTTAGTGTTTTTTTTTTTGTAATTTAGTGTTTGTTTTTTTTTGTAATTTAGTTTAGTTGATTTAATTGTATATAATTGTAGATAGTTTATTTAATTAATTTATTGATAGTGTAGTGTTAGGTTTAATTGTAACTTAGGTTAGGATTTATTTTACAGGTAATTTTGTAATTATTTTAACTAGGTAACTATTAAATAGTTATTAACTATTTAATAGCTATTGTACCTGGTTAAAATAAATACAAAGTTGCCTGTAAAATAAATATTAATCCTAAAATATCTACAATATAATTATTATTTATATTGTAGCTATATTAGGGTTTATTTTACACGTAAGTATTTAGATTTAAATAGGAATAATTTATTTAATAAGATTTATTTTATTTCGTTAGATTTAAATTATTTTTAACTTAGGGAGGTGTTAGGGTTAGGGTTAATACAGGGTTAATACATTTATTAGAGTAGCGGTGAGGTCCGGTCGGCAGATTAGGGGTTAATACTTGAAGTTAGGTGTCGGCGATGTTAGGGAGGGCAGATTAGGGGTTAATACTATTTATTATAGGGTTTTTGAGGTGGTTTAGGGGTTAATACATTTATTATAGTAGCGGTGAGGTCCGGTCGGCAGATTAGGGGTTAATAATTGTAGGTAGGTAGCGGCGACGTTGGGGGGGGCAGATTAGGGGGTAATAAATATTATGTAGGGGTCGGCAATATTAGGGGCAGCAGATTAGGGGTACATAGGGATAATGTAGGTTGCAGCGGTGTGCGGTCAGCAGATTAGGGGTAAAAAAAATGAAATAGAGTGGCGGCGATGTGGGGGGGCCTCGGTTTAGGGGTACATAGGTAGTTTATGGGTGTTAGTGTACTTTAGAGCACAGTAGTTAAGAGCTTTATGAACCGGCGTTAGCCCAGAAAGCTCTTAACTCCTGGCTTTTTTCTGCGGCTGGAGTCTTGTCGTTAGATTTCTAACGCTCACTTCAGCCAAGACTCTAAATACCGGCGTTAGAAAGATCCCATTGAAAAGATAGGATACGCAATTGACGTAAGGGGATCTGCGGTATGGAAAAGTCGTGTCTGGAAAGTGAGCGTTAGACCCTTTCCTGACTGACTCTAAATACCAGCGGTAGACCAAAACCAGCGTTAGGACCCCCTAACGCTGGTTTTGACGGCTAATGCAGAACTCTAAATCTAGGCGTAAATTATTCCTATTTAAAACTAAATACTTACCTATAAAAAAAACATAAGCTAGCTACAATATAACTAATAGTTACATTGTAGCTATCTTAGGGTTTATTTTTATTTTACAGGAAACTTTGTATTTATTTTAACTAGGTAGAATAGTTATTAAATAGTTATTAACTATTTAATAACTACCTAGTTAAAATAAAGACAAATTAATTACCTAAATTAAATACAATTAATTACAATTAAATAAAATTATCTTAAGTACGAAACCCCCCCCCACTAAATTACAGAAAATAATTAAGAAATTACAGGATTTTAAAACGGATTACACCTACTCTAATCCCCCTAACAAAATAAAAAAGCCCCCCAAAATAAAAAAAAACCCTACCCTAAATTACAAATAGCCCTTAAAAGGGCCTTTTGCGGGGCATTGCCCCAAAGTAATCAGCTCTTTTACCTGTAAAAAAAAGTACAAATACCCCCAACATTAAAACCCACCACCCACACAACGAATCCTACTCTAAAACCCACCCAATCCCCCCTTAAAAAAACCTAACACTAACCCATTGAAGATCACCCTACCTTGAGAAGTGGACCTCCAGACGGGCAGAAGTCTTCATCCAACCGGGCAGAAGTGGTCCTCCAGATGGGCAGAAGTCTTCATCCAGATGGCATCTTCTATCTTCATCCATCCGGTGCGGAGCGGGTCCATCTTCAAGACATCCGACGCGGAGCATCCTCTTCATCCGACAGCCGATGACTGAATGAAGGTTCCTTTAAATGACATCATCCAAGATGGCGTCCCTTCAATTCCGATTGGCTGATAGAATTCTATCAGCCAATCGGAATTAAGGAAGAAAAAATCCAATCAGCCAATAGAATTTTTTCTACCTTAATTCCGATTGGCTGATAGAATTCTATCTGCCAATCGGAATTGAAGGGACGCCATCTTGGATGACGTCATTTAAAGGAACCTTCATTCAGTCGTCAACCGTGGACAGAAGAGGATGCTCCGTGTCGGATGTCTTGAAGATTGACCCGCTAAAGATAAAGACTTCTGCCCATCTGGAGGACCACTTCTGCCCGTCTGGAGGTCCACTTCTGCCCGGATGGGTGAAGACGGCTCCCGGTAGGGTGATCATCAAGGGGTTAGAATTAGGTTTTTTTAAAGGGGGATTGGGTGGGTTTTAGAGTAGGATTTGTTGTGTGGGTGGTGGGTTTTAATGTTGGGGGGGGGAATTGTAATTTTTTTTTACAGGTAAAAGAGCTGATTACTTTGGGGCAATGCCCCGCAAAAGGCACTTTTAAGGGCTATTTGTAATTTAGTGTAGGGTAGGGCTTTTTTTTATTTGGGGGGGCTTTTTTATTTTGTTAGGGGGATTAGAGTAGGTGTAATTAGTTTAAAAATCTTTATAATTTTCTGTAATTTTGTGTTTGTTTTTTCATACTTTAGATAATTGTATTTAATTTTAATTAATTGTATTTAATTTAGGTAATTAATTTAATTGTAGTGTAGTGTTAGGTGTAATTGTAACTTAGGTTAGGTTTTATTTTACAGGTAAATTTGTCTTTATTTTAACTAGGTAGTTATTAAATAGTTAATAACTATTTAATAACTATTGTACCTAGTTAAAATAAATTCAAACTTGCCTGTAAAATAAAAATAAACCCTAAGATAGATACAATGTAACTATTAGTTATATTGTAGCTAGATTAGGGTTTATTTTATAGGTAAGTATTTAGTTTTAAATAGGAATAATTTATTTAATGCTAGGAATATTTATTTAGATTTATTTTAATTATATTTAAGTTAGGGGGTGTTAGGGTTAGACTTAAGTTTAGGGGTTAATAATTTTATTATAGTGGAGGCGACATTGGGGGCGGCAGAGTAGGGGTTAATAAATATAATGTAGGTGTCGGCGATGTTGGGGGCGGCAGATTAGGGGTTCATAAGTATAATGTAGGTTGCAGCGTTGTCCGGAGTGGCAGATTAGGGGTTCATAAGTATAATGTAGGTTGCGGCGATGTCGGGGCGGCAGATTAGGGGTTAATAAGTGTAAGATTAGGGGTGTTTAGACTTGGGGTTCATGTTAGGGTGTTAGGTGTAGACATAACTTTTATTTCCCCATAGGAATCAATGGGGCTGCGTTAGGAGCTGTACGCTGCTTTTTTGCAGGTGTTAGGTTTTTTTTCAGCCGGCTCTCCCCCATTGATTCCTATGGGGAAATCGTGCATGAGCACGTTTTACCAGCTCACCGCTAACGTAAGCAGCGCTGGTATTGAGGTGAGATGTGGAGCTAAATTCTGCTTTACACTCACTTTTTTTCGGCTAATGCCGGGTTTGTAAAAACCCGTAATACCAGCGTTGTCTGCAAGTGAGCAGTGAGCATAAACTGCTCGTTTGCACTACACAGCCTCTAACGTAAAACTCGTAATCTAAGCGCATGTAAATAACACCCTCACTTTTACAATTAATATGACCCCTGTCTTTATGATAAGTGCAATTTTTGTCAACCAAATCTTTGCCTACTATCATATTTTGGCATACTGAACAATGGGAGCACTTAAAATTACCTTCTCTCTCTCGCTATATATATATATATATATATATATATATATATATATATATATATATATATATCCTAGTATGCCAATCCGACCTTAAACCACATAATAATCACTTGCCAAATTTTCCAGTTTTGCATAACCAGCACTGTTACATTTATATAGGTTTTATCTCCGTGATTACCTTGTATCTTAGCCCCTGCAGACTGCCCCCTTATCTTAGTGCTTTTTACAATCTTGCATTTTAGCCAAATAGTGCTGGTTCTTGTATAACCATTATCATTCTCCACATTAGTGAGCACAATGTTATCTATATGGTTGATATGAACTAGCACTGTCTGTCTGTGGCTTGGAAACAAGCACATTTAGAGGTTATAAAGTATATAACAATTTAGGTTATGCAGATCAGGAGGATTGGTAATAAATGGATTATATATATTTTTAAACAATAAACATTTTCAAGTAGACTGTCCCTTTAACTAAACTTATCCAACACAAATTTCACTCCACCATAGTCCTTCACAACTCTAGGTGCATGACAACATCAAAGTTCCTTTCACCCCTTAAATTCACCTTTAAAATTTAATGAAAAAGTATTTGGTTTTAATGGGGGTCTGATGTTTTTATGAAGAGGCCACATTTTTCTGTAAACAATTTCTCTCTGTTTAGAATATCTACCCTTAAATAGACAGTCTACACCTGAAATTTTATTGTTTAAAAAGATAGATAATTCCTTTATTACCCATTCACCAGTTTTTCATAACCAACACGGTTATACAAATACACTTTTTACCTCTGTAATTACCTTGTATCTAAGCCTCTGCAGACTGCCCCCTTATTTCAGTTCTTTTGACAGACTTGCATTTTAGCCATTCAGTGCTGACTCCTAGGTAACTCCATGTGCGTGAGCACAATGTTATATATATGCCACACATGAACTAACACCCTCTAGTGGTGGAAAAACTCAAAATGCATTCATATAAGAGGCAGCCTTCAAGGGCTAAGAAATTAGCATATGACCTACCTAAGTTTAGCTTTCAACTAAGAATACCAAGAGAACAAAGCAAAATTGTTGATAAAAGTAAATTGGAAAGTTGTTTAAAATTACATGTCCTATCTGAATCATTAAAGTTTATTTTTGACTAGACTGTTCCTTTAAGTTGAACTGTTTTATAAATAACTGTTCATGTTTATTGTGGGCTTCCTGTAAAATAGATGAGAGAGTATTTCTAACTCTCTTGGTTATTGATGGTTCAACAACTTCTTCCCATCTCTTTTTAATAGTCTAAATCAGGGGTGTCATACTCAAATTACCTGGGGACCACAGGACAAGTTTTCTTCTCCCATGGAGGCCACTTGCAAAATGCCAAACTTCAAAAACGAAATTGTACTAGTACAAAAAGTACTAGTTAGTGTTTGTTTACCATGCAATCTGTCCTTTAGTAAATGGCTTCCCTGTTTTTACAACCTGCTCCCTCACCATATAGCTAGATTTAACTGCTGCATCACATTTGTTTTTTGCGCGCTTGAAGAGATTTTGCTGCATGTACAGGCCTTGCTGAAGTTGGGCAATGTGCCTCTCCTCTTCTGTTGCCTCATACTGATTAGCATGTTTAGTATTATAACCTTTAAGAGTACTTTGTACAATGCAAGCTAAGGATATTATTAAAAAGAAAAATATAAGCAACTGTATATTCATTTTATTTAATTAATTTAAAAAAAGTTTGCCTCTTCTCCTGCTTACCTTTTTTTGCACGGATGGGGCTAAATCCCAGATGGTCCAAAAGTGTTACAAATGAACCCCTGGTAGTCCGGTGAGGAAGCAATAGGTCTGTACCTCTGGCTGATGCAGACCATACTAATCACTCCTCCTGACTAACGCTGAGCACCGGCACAGCAAATAAAAAGGAAAATGCCAGTGCGCTCTTAGGCCTTAAGGTAGCGTGTGCAGGCCGGTACTTTGAAACTCCTGATCTAAATAGTATTGTTATTATTCTTTTTGATCAAATAAATGTGAAACAAAGGTAAATAAAAGTTCAATAATAATGGAAGGATATGTCCGTTCCTGAAAGAACTTTCTGATGTCTTGAATCTTCAATGGGTCCTCAAATGAGAGAAGAGAGGAAACACAAAATAGTGTAACACTGTAAACCCAATGGGCGAGATATAATGATAGGACGAATAAATACTCACATTTGTTGGAGCTCATACAAGCTCTATATGATGAGTACACCTACTTTATACTGGTAGGCAAACAGTGTGATCGGGTAAGAAATATTTTTTAAAACCATTAAAATACGCCACAAATACTCAGTAAACAATACTGTAAAGGTATCCCGAAGGAAAACAGTCAATACATACTGTCGAGAGTTAACCAGGCTGCCGGATGGATGCGGATAGAGAGTAGAAACTGAACCGCTTACTAACCACTATCCTCGACCAGCTAGGTTATGCTCTGCCCTGAGTGTCACTGGCACGTTTTGACGTAGCAAAGTTAAAAGTTCCAACGTACGTGTCGCTGACCAACTTGCAGCTTTTTCAAGGATTCTTTTGACCAACATTCTGCATATAGGTATTATAGAAAACTCCTGCAATGTATCTATTTATAATCTGTCATAGATTCTCTGAAATTGCCAGTAAAGTATTACAATAATGGGCCCCATGTATTAAATGGCGTGCAGACAGCTTCTTAACTTGACAAGCTGTCCGCACGCCTTTGCTGCATATGGGCATCGGATCTGTTTGTCCGCTTGCTGTATGCCTCATGCCTGCTCCTTCAGTCTGCGCGACTGTCAATCAAGTGCGGGCATTCTGTGATTTCTCTTCATCACCTCAGAGGTGGCGAAGAGTGTAAGAAGCAGTGGTCTAATGACTGCTGCTTCTTACATTGCGGGAAGCAGACTTATATGTGCGAACCTGCCCCTCAAGGGCTCCAGAGCAGCTTGCACTGCTTGGTGCATGGAGCCCAATGTCTGTCTAATTAATAAGCAAACGTGTAATTTAAAAAAAAAAAAAAAAATATTCACCTGCTATTGCCTTAAATAATATTTTAAATAGTAGCTAGTGATACTGCTAAAAGCCAGCCGCTGCACCAAAAATATATTTTTTTTAATGGGGTCAGGAACAGCCAAAAAGAAAAGTGCAGTTTACATACGCTTTCAAGATATGTTGCTTGTTTGTTTTTTATGACAATTCAACCCTGTATGTATCCAAATAAATATTTAATTTTAGCGCTTTTGAATGACTCACTGGTGTTCTCTGGACTATTGGTATTTACATACTTATTGGCTGACACTGAAATCAACATTGCAAAATCCTTATTAAAGAAATAATTTTTCACCTACCGGAGAAGCTTTTCTTGCCTTAATTGTCTGTTGCATTTGTTTGTTCATTTTTCCATTAAAGGACAGTTCCTAGTTTTCAGATTAATTCAACTCAAATTTATAAGTTATTTTTATATATATTTATCCAAATCTGAATGCATTTTACTGCAATCTATTTATGGAAAAGAATATGTAACTTTTTATACTGTGCAGCTAGAAACATTGTATTATTTCTCAGTTTGACGTTTAAAAAAACTATTTCTGAATGTGCTACTTACCAGCAAGATCAAGTGGAAATTGTAGCATACTCCATGTCCATACAGAAAGGATTACATATATAAGGCCGGGTTCATTTCTGAAAAATGAAATGCCATTTAATTGTCAGACATTATAACAAATCAATAAAAAATAAACATATTTGTCTTTGAGATTCTACCAAGTTATGACTCTAAAGCCTTCCATGAATAGGAACAGATAAGATCGACTTCACAGTTTGAAATTCGTATGCATTCCAAATTAAGAAGCCGAAAAACATGAGTAATCATGAAAGGACAGTTTCTATGGCAATCTGTGTGCCTATGACTAAAATTCTCAGCAGGCTTAATAATTCACAAATGATCTGATGAAACCTGCCAGTAGAAAATGCTTTTAAGAGCTAATCATAACATAAACAAAAACATAAATTATGCTTACCAGATAATTTCATTACCTTCTGTAAAAGGAGAGTCCACGGCATTGTTCCTTACTGTTGGGAAATACTGAACCTGGCCACCAGGAGGAGGTAAATACACCACAGCCAAATGCTTAAATACCTCTTTCACTTCCCCCATCCCCAGTCATTCTGCTGAGGGAACAAGGAACAGTAGAAGAAATATCAGGGTATAAATGGTGCCAGAAGAAAAATATAATTTAGAGGGCCACCCACCAGAGAACATGGGCGGGGGCCGTGGACCCTGTGGACTCTCCTTATACAGAAGGAAATTAAATTATCTGGTAAGCATAATTTATGTTTTCCTTCTTAATATAAGGAGAGTCTATGGTATCATTCACTACTGTTGGGAAACGTATACCCAAGCTCTAGAGGACACTGAATGATAACAAGAGGGACAAAAAAGAGAGGTGGACCCTAATCTGAGGGCACCATAGCCTGCAAAACCTTTCTCCCGAAAGCTGCTTCAGCCGAAGCAAAAACATCAAACTTGTAAAATTTAGAAAAAGTATGTAAGGAGGACCAGGTAGCTGACTTACAAATCTGATCCATAGAGCCCTCGTTTTTTAAATGCCTAAAAGGAAGCCACTGCTTTAGTAGAATGAGCTGTAATCCTCTGAGGAGGTTTATGTCCCGCTGTCTAATAAGCAAAGCAGATAACACTCCTTAACCAAAAAGAAGTTGAAGAGACCTTCTGTCCCTTACGCTTCCCGGAATAGACAACAAACAAGGACGAAGTTTGTCCAAAATCCTTAGTAGCCTGACGGTAGAACTTCAAGGCGTGAACCACGTCCAGATTATGAAGCAAACGTTCCTTCGTAGAAGAAGGATTTGGACACAAGGAAGGAACCACAACCTATTGATTGATGTTGTGGTCTGACACGACCTTAAGAAGAAAACCTAACCTAGTACGTAAGACAGCCTTATCTGAATGGAACACCAGATAAGGAGGCTCACATTGCAAGGCGGCAATCTCAGATACCTTGCATGCAGAAGCAATAGCCAGTAGAAAAAGAACCTTCCAGGACAACAATTTTATGTCAATCTCATGCAAAGGCTCAAACGGAGCCCATTGCAAAACCTTAAGAACAAGATTTAGACTCCAAGGAGGAGCCTTAGATCTAAACATAAACACAGGTCTGATCCTAATCAGAGCCTTATCAAAGGACTGTAGATCAGGAAGCTCGGAGAGCCTCCTGTACAGTAAAACAGATAGGGCTAAAATCTGTCCCCTCAGGGAACTGGCAGAAAGGCCCTGCTCCAGTCCATCCTGGAGAAACAATAGGATCCTGGCAACTATAACTATATGCCTGGAAAATCCACGCTCTTCACACCAGAATAAGTAGGTTTTCCACACCTTTTGATAGATGTGACAAATAACCGGCTTACGAGCTTGAATGAGAGTATCAATCACTCTCTCTGAAAAACGTCTCTTGGCTAAGACTAAGCGTTCAATCTCCATGCAGTCAGCCTCAGAGAATCTAGATTTTAATGAACAAAGAGATCTTGTTCCAGCAGATCCCTGCGACAAGGTAACTTCCACGGAGGAGATGATGACATCCTCACCAGATCCGCGAACCACATCCTTCGTGGCCACGATGGAGCAATCAGTATCACTAATGCCTGCTCCTGCTTGATGCTGGCTACTACAAGAGGAAGAAGTGGTAACAGGTAAATTAGACTAAACCTCCAAGGCACTGCTAATGCATCTATTAGCTCTTCCTGAGGATCCCTTAGTAACTGGAAGTGATCCTTGTGGATTGGAATGTGAAGGTAAACATCCTTCAGATCTATAGTGGTCATGAACTGTCCTTCCTGAACTAAGGGAAGGATGGACCTTATCGTCTCCATCTTGAACGATGGGACGTTTAGAAATTTGTTTAAGCACTCTAGGTCCAGAATCAGGCGAAAAGTTCACTCCTTCTTTGCGACCACGAAAAGGTTTGAATAGTATCCCAAACTTCTTTCTGCGATAGGTACCGGGACAATGACCCCTAAGGAGAACAGATCCCGCATGCACCCCAGAAAGGATTCCCTCTTTTCTGGTCTGGACAGACTTGAGAGGAGAAATCTGCCCATGGGTGGATGAGACTTGAAACCTATCTTGTATCCCTGAGCTATGATATCCAGGACCCATGGATTCTCCACGTCCCTGGACCAAGCTTCTGAAAAGAGTGACAGTCTGCCCCCTACATGATGCAGCGCCGGATCAGGGGCCGCCCCTTCATGTTGATTTAGTTTCGACGGGCTTCTTGCTCTGCTTGGACTTATTCCAGGACTGAGCCGGCTTCCAAGTACTTTTGGTTTGCTCGGGCTTAGCGGAGGGCTGCTGTCGCTGTGATTTATCAGAATAAAAGGAACAAAAATTAGAACTTTGTCCCTTTTACTTGTTCTTTTTATCTTGCGGAAGAAAGGCACCCTTGCCCCCAGTAACCATGGAGATAATGGAGTCCAGGCCTGGAACAAATAAAATCTATCCTTTAAAGGGAAGGGAAAGAAGTCTGGACTTAGAAGTCATATCTGCAGACCAGGACTTTAGCCAGAGTGCCCGACGGGCCTGAACTGAAAAGCCAGAAACCTTAGCATTTAGGCGAATAATCTGCATGTTTGCATCACAGATAAAAGAATTAGCAATTCTCAAGGCTTTAATTCTTTCCTGGATAACGTCGAGGGGACCCTTCACCTTGATCAATTCCAATAAGGAGTCGCACCAGTAGGTAGCTGCTCCAGCAACCGTGACAACGTCCGAAATAAATAACCCGTATGTTGAAACATCTTTCTTAGAAGAGTTTCCATCTTCTTATCCATTGGTTTTCTGAACGACAAGCTATCCTCAAGCAGGATAGTAGTACATTTGGCAAGCGTGGTGATAGCGCACAACTCCAATTGAGAGTCCGGGACTAGGAATAATTTTTTAAAGGAAGACAAAGGGGAAAAGGAAGTTCCAATTCTGTCCCATTCATTCTTAATAATGTTCACCATCTTTACAGGCACAGGAAAAGTTAAAGGCACTACCCTGTCTTCGTAAACGCTGTCTAATTTAGGAATCAAAGGTTCATCAGACAGCTTGGCCTCTGGAACCTCTTAATATAGACAAGACCTCCTTTAGAAAAAAACATGTGTTCAATCTTAAATCTAAAGGCTGGTTCCTCCGCAGCAGAAGGCTTAGAGGCAGCAGACTCTGTCCCAGAAAGTTCACCCTCTGAAGCCTCAGAGTGCGACTCATCCTCGGATAACTGTGACAAAGTAGAGAAATCCAATAAATTACATGATGACCCCTGGGCAGGAGAGCTATGTTTAACCTTCCGCTTGCATTTAGCAGGGCGAGGTAAAGCATTGAGGGCCTCAGACACTGTTGTTTTTAACTGCGTGGTAAAAGCTGATGGTAAAAGACCCCTCCAGATGGATGATCAAGCGTGCTACGGGAAGCTGCGTGTGTAGAAGGAGATGACTGTTGGGTATGCACCTCACGGGACGGCGAGTCCTCAGAGGTGGATGGCTCAGTGGTACTAAAGGGTTAACCTTCTTTGACCTAATAACGTTGTCAAGGCATGTGGAACTTAGTTGAGAGGGCGGGAATACCAAGGCCTCCTCACAATATAAACAGGTATTACTATTTGGAATAGAGGGAGTACCCTCTAGTATATCAGAATCCTTCATAGATTAAGCTAATGACTGTAGGACACAGAAATTAAATGATCTTTATTTCTCATATATGGCACCTTTATACTCCGAATGGCTGGTGCACTCACCTCCTCCTAGACCCCGACAATACTGAGAAATAGCTTCTCCGACAGCCAGCTTGGTCAGGAAAGAGGAAATTTAAGTGAGACCACTCCCGGTCACATTGTGCGCAAAGCAGGACTACTCCTGCTATGAGAAAAAGCACTCCTAACTACAAGCTGCGCAGCACTCAAAGTGAAAGTAAAAACCTGTGCGTTCCAGCCCTATAACCAACAACCTATGAACCCAATAAAATCTCACACATAAAGCAGCATAAAATCAAAGCATCACATTTGATTAAACCCCACTGTTCAATAATCCCCCTCAGGAGATATTAATCCATGATTCTACACTGTGACCCTTTCTTCTAACGTTTTCAACATATGTAAAAAATTGAAATGATCTTACCAGAATCCATGCTGTGGAACAGAAACACAGCCTCTCAAGTTTGACAGTCTTGTAGCATCGCTCCTGACATGGACTTGAGTGAGAAAGACAAGCAGACAGTGAAACTTGTCAACACTGATTGCTTACGAGCTATTAGCAGGCAGTCTGGATGGGTTAGTAGAAAGACTCTCCCTGCATATCCAGACTCTAACTTTCGTCAATGCTCTTACTGAGAGGCTGACAAGTCTACTTAAAACTCCAGTCCCATATGAAAGGGCAGATACCCCTTCTGACACTTCTCTGCCATCCTCCTGTGATGAAAAGCAAAGAATGACTGGGGGATGTGGGAGAGGTATTTAAGACTTCGGCCTCTAGTTATCAAGCTCCGTAAGAAGCTTGATGGCCCCTGTTTCTGGCGAGTCTTCAGACTCGCCAGAAACAGCAGTTATGAAGTAGCGGTCACAAAGACCGCTGCTCCATAACCTGTCCGCCTGCTCTGAGCAGGCGGACAGACATCGCCTGAAATCAACCCGATCTAGTACGATCGGGTTGATTGACACTCCCTACTGGCGGCCGCGAGTCTGCAGGGGGCAGCGTTGCACCAGCAGCTCTTGTGAGCTGCTGGTGCAATGATGAATACGGCGAGCGTATTGCTCGCCGTATTCAGCGAGGTCTGTCGGACCTGATCCGCACTGTCGGATCAGGTCCGACAGACCTTGATAACTAGAGGCCATTGGCTGGGGTGTCTTTGCCTTCTCCTGGTGGCCAGGTTCAGTATTTCCAAACAGTAAGGAATAATGCTGTGGACTCTCCTTATATTAAGAAGGAAATGGGCACTGAGCCAAAATAAAAAATAATACTGTTGTCTCATTGTTTTATTGTGATCTGTTGTATAGTACAGTTAAAATGTAAACATAATGCTTTATATAGATAAAGAAAATAAGCTTACGCATACTCTAAAAAAAATGGAAAAAACATTTTTAGAACAATTGTATTTATTGGAAAAGTAATTTTTGCATAACAATCCTTATTATTTAACATCACTGTAAATGCTGCTTGTTTTAACTACATAATATAAAATGTGCATGACATTTTTCATGGTCTGATCTTGAAAAGCGTGTTATTCTGAAACATAAACAGTGACGAGGCCTTTTCATTTTATAAAGACATAAGACATTTAACTTTTTCTCAGGCTGTCACCAATTTATTGTAAGCTGCAAAGAAAGTACATAAGATCAAGAAAAACTGCTAGATGACACAAACACAGATTAGGGGCATTAATGTTAAATGCAACAATCTCACTGTCAATGTTAGAAAAGAAATATAATTTGACAAATTATTATACAAATAGAAATGTTTGAGACCTGGTTTATAGAGGTAGAAGTGCAAAAAATGTTGCTTAGTTATACATCCATGCAGATCAATAAGGAAGCAGCCATTTTGCCAAGACGGACACTAATGACTGAACTAAATGAACAAATACACCACTCATTCATTTTGTTTCACCATGCAATATAAAAAGAAATAAAATACATGACTGGTGTATCCATTCATTTTGTCACAAATGTCTGAATGCCAGCAAAATAAAGAAGCAACAAATATTTGCACATCTAGGGGTCTATTTATCGGGCTCCGAACTGAGCTTGATGCCTCGTGTTTCTGGCGAGCCTTCAGGATCGCCAGAAACACAAGTTATGAAGCTGCGGTCTAAAGACAGCAGCTCCATAACCTGTCCGCCTGCTCTGAGGCTGCGGACAGAAATCAAACCGACCGAATGCGATCGGGTTGATTGACACCCACCCCCTGCTAGCGGCCGATTGCCCATGAATCTGCAGGGGGCGGTATTGCACCAGCAATTCACAAGAACTGCTGGTGCAATGATAAATGCCGACAGCATATGCTGTCGGCATTTATTGATGTGAGGCGGACATGGTTCGCTATAGCGGATTATGTCCGTCCGCACAATTATAAATGGACCCCCTAGAGGTAATTGGTTCTGATTTTTTTTATATTCTTCATCTACATTCTGTTTTTAAATTGAGAGCAATAAATTAAATGAATTGATAGACAAGACCACAGCATAAATGGCTGCACCAGTCTTCATTGAAGGGACAATCAAGTCAAAATTAAACTTTCATGACTCAATTTGAATCAACTTTCAAAATTACTTTTATCATCAAATTGACGTCGTTCTCTTGGTATTCTTTGTTAAAAGATTAAGGCCGCCTCTTATCTCAGTGCACTTTGACAATTTTTCACAGTTAGACAGTGCTAGTTCATGTGTGTCTTATAGATAACATTGTGCTCACCCTCATGAAATTATTTATGAGTCAGCATTGATTGGCTAAAATGGATGTCTGTCAAAAGAACTGAAATAAGGGGCAGTCTGCGGAGGCTTAACCATGTTGGTTATACAAACCTGGGGAATGGGTAATAAAGGGACTATCTTTTTAAACAATAACAATTTTAGACTGCTGGTAATGCTGGTCACCCTTTGAGGAACCCCCCCCCCCATAACTTTCTACTAAAGTAGTAAAACAAATTTACAGCTTTTTATTGCAAGCATTGTAGCTCCCAAACCTTATACAGCTGTGATTCACAGGGATTGTTACTGTCTGACCTGCTGTGTTCTGTTCAGGGGTTGCAATGCTTGCTGCTCTCAAGAATGACTTTATCTATGTGATTAACTCTTGGAGGTTAAGCACAGTCATATGGTGTTAGTAATACAAAACAATATTCTCTAATAAATTAAAGCTTGCAAGTGCAGGTCACAGGCCAGACTAGTACAGTATTAAACAGTGTATGCGATTAAATAACACAGCTTAGAGAGGCATAAAAGTATACAAATAAAATTATCTAATGAGACAAAATAGAGCATTTTATCATTACATTCAACCCCTGCATAAAGGTTAAACACATAGGGCCAGATTACAAGTTGATTGCTAATTAATGATCCCACTTGAGTGTTAATTGCACTAGCAGTAAACTTTTTGAACACTTCTGGTTGCGCTTGTATTATCGGGCCGATTTAACAACTGTCAGACGAACATGATCTGCTGTAGTAGATCATGTCCACCCGACATCGATAAATGCCCTCAGCATACGCTTTCAGCATTTATCATTGCATAAGTATTTCTTGTGAAATGCTTGTGCAATACCGCCCCCTGCACATTCACAACCAAATAGCCGCTAGCAGGGGGTGTTAATCATCCCGATCGTATCTGATCAGGATGATTGCTATCCCCCACCTAAGAGGTGGCGGACAAGTTAAGGAGCAGCAGGAGGAGGCAAAGAGCACCATAGCAAAGCTGTTAAGAGTCACTCCCGTACTGTGAGGTTTTTTTTTCCCTGCTTTGTTTGCCATGTGCTGCTGGCAGCCATTTTACTCACCTATCTTGCTGAGTCTGGTGCAGAGTGTGTGATGTGAGACAGGTTGCAGTCTAAGAATTAGAATTGTGATGTCATCATTTATTATTTAAAGGGCCTCTGGTCAGTATGCTTTGCCCTTGCGTTGTCTCAGACCTGTTTGTGAGTTCCAGTTCCTGTGTATTACCTGGCTGTCTGATGTTCCTCCTGGTTCCTGATCCCTGGCTTGTTCCTGACTCTGCTGTTCTCCATGTTCCTGATTCTGGCTCGTCTGAATACTCGATTTGGTTCTGACTCGGCTCGTCTGACTATTTGCTTTGGCTCCTGACTCGGCTCGTCTGACTACCATCTCTGGCTTTGACTCCTGGCTTGTTATTTGACTTGTGGACTTTTTATTATTTTTTGTTATTAATAAAGTTGTGATTATTTTTGCACTTCTCGTCTCAGTCTGATTGCTGGCACCCTGACACCTACCCATAATCCCCAGTCATTCTCTTTGCCTTCGTCAATGGAGGAGGTAAAGTTTGGTGTCTGTAGAAAATTGGATTTCTTTAGTTTCTAAAAATTTTCTTTTACAAAGATATGACGAGTCCACGGATTTCATCCTTACTTGTGGGATATTAACCTCCTGCTAACAGGAAGTGGCAAAGAGCACCACAGCAGAGCTGTATATATAGCCCCTCCCCTTCCCCTCCACCCTCAGTCATTCTCTTTGCCTGTGTTATACTAGGAAGACATGGTAAAGTGAGGTGTTAGTTTTAGTTTTTTCTTTTAAATGGTACCGGTGCATACTATTTTCCTCAGGGGGATATGGAAGAAGATTTCTGCCCTGAGGTTTGATGATCTTAGCATTTGTAACTAAGATCCACGCTGGTTCCCACAAGAGGAGACCGGTTTCATGCTACAAGCAGCATTAAGGCATGTGCACCTTTTTTTCTGAGGAGACTTGGTGTATCAGAACTGTCTGGCATTATTTCCCTGTATGGGGATGGGGTAAACAGTAAAACCTATTTTAATAAGAGGGGTGTTACTGGAGTCCCTATATTATATTTATCATTAGTTGATATTTGGGCATTATGTGACATGGGAGACAATGTTAAAAACAATGTTTTATGTTTTTTTTTTATTTTTGGCACTTAAAACTTATTGGTTTTATGCTTGAGGGTTGTATTGTGTGTGTATTTCTACTTTAGTGCAAAACTGCATTTCCATACGATGTTGTTTGGGCCTACTCCAACTTTTGACCTTAAGGGGCGGAGCCTATTTTGGCGCATTTTCTTCAGGCTTAGCAGCAGCAAACAGTAACTCGGTGGCTCCTGGACTGTGTAGCTGGTCTGAAGGGTTGGAAACTTGATTCAAAGTACTCTGGGGGCAGGTAGGCGCCACAGCAGAGCTGTGAGGGTATTTTTATCTATCTTTTGTCTAGATGTTGATATACTTCTTATTTCTGCCTTTGCTTCTGGGTGCAGTAATTTTTGGATTAACCAACGATATTTAAGTTAAATTTGGGAATAATTTATCGTTTTTTGTGCATTTTGGAAAAATTGTTCACTTTTTCTTTTCTTAAAGGCACAGTAATCGTTTTTTCTAATGTTTATTTTATGCTATAAATAAGTGTTTAGACGACTTTTGTGGTATTACTAGTCTGTTCAACATGTCTGACATTGAGGTTTCTCATTGTTCTATGTGTTTAGAAGCTATTGTGCAACACCCTCTAACATTGTGTAACTTTTGAAAGGGCTTTACAATGTAAAAAGCATATTTTAAATAAAGTAAGTGTGCCTAAGGATGATTCTCAGTCTGAAGAGAATCAGGATATGCCATCCAATTCTCCCCAAGTGTCACAACCTTTAACGCCCACACAATCGATGCCTAGTACTTCTAGTGTGTCTAATTCCTTTACTCTGCAGGAGATGGCTGCAGTTATGTCAACTACCCTTACAGAGGTATTGTCTAAATTACCAGTGTTGCAGGGTAAACGCAGTAGGTCAAGTATTAATGTAAATACTGAATCCTCTGATGCTTTATTAGCTATTTCTGATGTTCCCTCACAGTGCTCTGAGTTGGGGATCAGGGAATTACTGTCTGAGGGTGAAATTTCTGATTTAGGGAATGTTTTGCCTCAGACAGATTCGGATGCTATGTCATTTTAATTTAAGCTTGAACACCTCCGCCTGTTACTTAGGGAGGTTTTACCGATTCTGGATGATTGTGACCCTATTGTGATTCCTTCAGAGAAATTGTGTAAAATTGATAAATATTTGGAAGTACCTACTTACACTGATGTTTTTCCAGTTCCTAAAAGAATTTTGGAAATTGTTAGAAAGGAATGGGATAGACCAGGTATACCGTTTTCTCTCCCTCCTAATTTTAAGAAAATGTTTCCCATATCAGATACCATTCGGGACTCATGGCAAATGGTCCCTAAGGTAGAGGGAGCTATATCTACCCTAGCTAAGCGTACTACTATACCCATTGAGGATAGTTGTGTTTTCAAAGACCCTATGGATAAGAAATTAGAGGGTCTTCTAAAGAAATTATTTATTAATCAGTGTTTTCTTTTACAACCTACGGCTTGCATTGTTCCAGTAACTACTGCAGCAGCTCTTTGGTTTGAGGCTCTAGAAGAGTCTCTTAAGGTTGAGACCCCATTAGATGACATTTTGGATAGAATTAAGGCTCTAAAGCTAGCTAATTCTTTTATTTCTGATGCCGCTTTTCAAATTGCTAAATTAGCGGCAAAAAATGCAGGATTTGCTATTTTAGCACGTAGGTCATTGTGGTTCAAATCTTGGTCTGCTGATGTGTCATCAAAACATAAGCTTTTAGCTATTCCCTTTAAAGGTAAGACCCTTTTCAGGCCAGAATTGAAGGAAATGATTTCTGATATTACAGGAGGTAAAGGCCATGCCCTACCTCAGGATAAATCGGTTAAAATGAGGGGTAAACAGTATAATTTTCGTTCCTTTCGGAACTTTAAAAGAGGACCCCCCGCTTCTTCTTCTTCCTCAAAGCAGGAAGGGAATTTTACCTAATTCTAAGTCAGTCTGGAGACTTAATCAGAACTGGAATAAGGGTAAACAATCCAAAGACCTTTCTACTATGGGAATAATTTGTCCAGTTCCAAAATTGGAACAGGGGTTTTACTCAGACCTTTTTGTGGTTCCCAAAAAAGAGGGAACTTTCAGACCCATTTTAGATCTCAAGTGTCAAAACAAGTTTCTCAGAGTCCCATCGTTCAAGATGGAGACTATACGAACAATCTTACCAATGATCCAGGAGGGTCAATATATGACTACCGTGGATTTAAAGGATGCTTACCTTCATATTCCAATCCACAAGGATCATCATCGGTTTCTAAGGTTTGCCTTTTTGGACAAACATTATTAGTTTGTGGCTCTTCCTTTCGGGTTGGCCACAGCACCCAGAATCTTCAAAGGTTCTAGGGTCTCTTTTGGCGGTTCTCAGACCGCGAGGAATAGCGGTGGCGCCATTTCTGGACGATATTCTGATTCAGGCGTCAATATATCATCTGACAAACTCTCACACAGTGTTGTCTTTTCTGAGAACTCACGGCTGGAAGGTGAACATAGAGAAAAGTTCACTTGTTTCACAGACAAGGGTTCCTTTCTTGGGAACTCTGATAGACTCGGTAGCCATGAAAGTATTTCTGACGGAGGTCAGAAAATCAAAGATTTTGAATACTTGTCGAGCACTTCTGTCCATTCCTCGGCCATCAGTGGCTCAGTGTATGGAGGTAATAGGATTAATGATAGCGGCAATGGTCATTGTTTTGTTTGCTCGCTTTCATCTCAGACCACTGCAACTATGCATGCTCGGTCAGTGGAATGGGGATTATGCAGATTTATTTCCAAAGATAATTCTGGATCAAGAGACCAGAAACTCTCTTCTTTGGTGGTTGTTGTTGGATCATCTGTCCCAGGGGACATGTTTCCGCAGACCCTCGTGGGTGATAGTGACAACAGATGCCAGCCTTCTGGGCTGGGGTGCAGTTTGGAATTCCCTGAAGGCTCAGGGTGTTTGGGCTCAAGTGGAGTCTCTATTTCCAATCAATATTTTGGAACTGAGGGGAATATTCAATGCACTTCAGGCGTGGCCTCAGTTGGCTTCGGCCAAATTCATCAGATTCCAGTCGGACAACATAACGACTGTGGCATATGTCAATCATCAGGGGGGAACAAGGAGTTCCTTAGCGATGATAGAAGTATCCAAGATAATCAGTTGGGCAGAGGCCCACTCTTGTCATCTGTCAGCGATCTATATCCCAGGAGTAGAGAACTGGGAAGCAGATTTTCTAAGTCGCCTCATTGATTCTCAGATGGGGCAGACCAGAATTGGATTTGATGGCATCTCGTCAGAATGCCAAGCTTCCAAGATACGGATCCCGGTCAAGGGATCCTCAGGCCGAACTGTTAGATGCCTTGGCAGTACCTTGGTTGTTCAACCTAGCTTATATGTTTCCGCCGTTTCCTCTCCTCCCACGCGTGATTGCTCAAATCAAACAGGAGAGAGCTTCAGTGATCCTGATAGCGCCTGCGTGGCCACGCACGACTTGGTATGCGGATCTAGTGGACATGTCCTCTCTGCCACCGTGGAAACTTCAGTTGAGACAGGACCTTCTCATTCAAGGTCCTTTCCAACATCCAAAGCTAATTTCTATGCAACTGACTGCGTGGAGATTGAACACTTGATTTTATCGAAGCGAGGATTCTCTGATTCAGTTATCAATACTTTGATACAGGCTAGAAAGCCTGTCACTAGAAAAATCTATCATAAGATATGGCGTAAATATCTTTATTGGTGTGAATCCAAGGGTTACTCATGGAGTAAAGTTAGGATTCCTAGGATTTTGTCTTTTCTCCAAGAAGGATTGGAGAAAGGGTTATCAGCAAGTTCCTTAAAGGGACAAATTTCAGCTTTGTCAATTCTGTTTCACAAACATTTGGCAAATGTATCAGATGTTCAGTCTTTTTATCAGGCTCTATCTAGCATTAAGCCTGTATTTAGACCTATTACTCCTCCCTGGAGTTTGAATTTAGTTCTTCGAGTTCTGCAAGGGGTTCCGTTTGAACCTATGCATTCCATAGATATTAAACTATTATCTTGGAAAGTTCTGTTTTTGGTTGTTATTTCTTCTGCTCAAAGAGTTTCTGAGCTTTCAGCATTACAGTGTGATTCGCCTTATCTCATATTTCATTCTGATAAGGTGGTTTTACGTACCAAACCTGGGTTCCTTCCTAAGGTTGTTTCGAATAAGAATATTAATCAGGAAATTGTTGTTCCTTCCTTGTGTCCTAATCCTTCTTCTTAGAAGGAGCGTCTGTTACATAACTTGGACATGGTCCGTGCCGTAAAGTTTTACTTACAGGCTACTAAGGATTACCGTCAATCATCTTCATTATTTATTGTTTATTCTGGAAAGCGTAGGGGTCAGAAAGCTACGGCTACCTCTCTTTCTTTTTGGCTGAGAAGTATCTTCCACCTGGCATATGAGACTGCTGGACAGCAGCCTCCTGAAAGAATTACGGCTCATTCTACTTGGGCTGTGGCTTCCACATGGGCTTTTAAAAACGATGCATCTGTTGAACAGACTTGGTCGTCCCTTCACACTTTTTCCAAATTTTACAAATTTGATACTTTTGCTTCTTCTGGGGCTATCTTTGGGAGAAAGGTTCTTCAAGCAGTGGTGCCTTCCGTTTAGGTTCCTGTCTTGTCCCTCCCTTTCATCCGTATCCTATTGCTTTGGTATTGGTTTCCCACAAGTAAGGATGAAATCCGTGGACTCGTCATATCTTTGTAAAAGAAAACTAAATTTATTCTTACCTGATAAATTACTTTCTTTTACGATATGACGAGTCCACGGCCCACCCTGTTCTTTTTAAGACAGTTTTTCTTTATATTTTTTGTAAACTTCAGGCACCTCTGCACCTTTTAGCCTTTCCTTTTTCTCTTCCTATACCTTCGGCCAAATGACTGAGAGTGGAGGGGAAGGGGAGGGGCTATATATACAGCTCTGCTGTGGTGCTCTTTGACACTTCCTGTTAGCAGGAGGTTAATATCCCACAAGTGCAAAACAGAATGAGAAGCAGTCTGCCAGGAACAAACAGCAGCATCAATAGCTTGTTCTATGGCCCTGTTGCCACCTGGTAGTAGCTTCTTTCTGCCCAATTGTGCTTTTCACAGAGGAAAACTTTCCTGTAGTATATCAGTCTGATCCCGCCAACATGGTCAATCCAGCCCCGAAATACCAGGCAATTCTCCTCTGAACAAGGAACATGACAACCCCAGACGATCGTTTCGGCCTCCTTTGGGCCTCGTCAGTGAGGTGCAGATATATCCCTCTAAGCACATTGGGCAAGGAGTCCACGTCTGGTTTTCCCCATCACCCTTAGGGAGACTATCCCCAGGGTCATATTTACATATGCAAAACAGAATGAGAAGCAGTCTGCCAGGAACGAACAGCAGCATCAATAGCTTGTTCCATGGCCCGGTTGCCACCTGGTAGTAGCTTCTTTCTGCCCAATTGTGCTTTTCACAGAGGAAAACTTTCCTGTAGTATATCAGTCTGATCCCGCCAACATGGTCAGTCCAGCCCCGAAATACCAGGCAATTCTCCTCTGAACAAGGAACATGACAACCCCAGACGATCGTTTCGGTCTCCTTTGGGCCTCGTCAGTGAGGTGCAGCCATATCCCTCTAAGCACATTGGGCATGGAGTCCACGTCTGGTTTCCCCCATCACCCTTAGGGAGACTATCCCCAGGGTCATATTTACATATGCAAAACAGAATGAGAAGCAGTCTGCCAGGAAAGAAACAGCAGCATCAATAGCTTGTTCTATGGCCCGGTTGCCACCTGGTAGTAGCTTCTTTCTGCCCAATTGTGCTTTTCACAGAGGAAAACTTTCCTGTAGTATATCAGTCTGATCCCGCCAACATGGTCAGTCCAGCCCCGAAATACCAGGCAATTCTCCTCTGAACAAGGAACATGACAACCCCAGACGATCGTTTCGGCCTCCTTTGGGCCTCGTCAGTGAGGTGCAGCCATATCCCTCTAAGCACATTGGGCAAGGAGTCCACATCTGGTTTCCCCCATCACCCTTAGGGAGACTATCCCCAGGGTCATATTTACATATGCAAAACAGAATGAGAAGCAGTCTGCCAGGAACGAACAGCAGCATCAATAGCTTGTTCTATGGCCCAGTTGCCACCTGGTAGTAGCTTCTTTCTGCCCAATTGTGCTTTTCACAGAGGAAAACTTTCCTGTAGTATATCAGTCTGATCCCGCCAACATGGTCAGTCCAGCCCCGAAATACCAGGCAATTCTCCTCTGAACAAGGAACATGACAACCCCAGACAATCGTTTCGGCCTCCTTTGGGCCTCGTCAGTGAGGTGCAGCCATATCCCTCTAAGCACATTGGGCAAGGAGTCCACGTCTGGTTTCCCCCATTACCCTTAGGGAGACTATCCCCAGGTAAGGATGAAATCTGTGGACTCGTCATATCGTAAAAGAAAGTAATTTATAAGGTAAGCATAAATTTAGTTTTTTTGGGTCTAGCTGTAGTCCACGTCAATCTCTACAGTAGAGTAGTGGTGGCTTTAAAGCAGTTAGGAACTTGTGAGGTGGGCCTTACTTTGTTTCCTAACATATTGGTGCCCATGGTATAGAAATCCAGAATAGGTTTGCTCTGTTCTTTCTTTTTCTACAGGTCTCTGTAAGGAGTATGTGTCCTTTCACGCCTTGTAAGCTGTCCTCCTGCCAGACGGCTAGACTGTAGGTAAGTGTTTTTTGTCTTCTAGGTCTGGGAGACTGGCACTGAAAGGGTTAAACTGAAAACTCTCTGCATTTATATTTGGGACTAGAATCCTTGGTACAGGATTATTTTCCGGCAGTGGGCAGGCACATTAGGTATGTGAAATAGAGACTATGGGTTAATTTCCTTTATGGAAGGAGTTAACCCTATTTTGGTGGCTCATAGGTTTATTTTATTTAGTCAACAGTTTACTGTGTTATTACTCTGTGTGGCTATCAAGTGTTTAAAGCACTGTTTTTTTGTTTTGCATTGGGCATTTGATTTCAATCCTTCAGCCGGCTTAGACACAGTATTTGTCAGGAAGTGGATCACTTTTCACTGTAGTGTTAGTTTTGATCCGGCCGGTCATGTGACTTCCTAGTTCCGTTCTTCGGAGACTGATCGGAGCAGTTGCGTCTGCTGAACTGAAAGTGTGAGTCCGGCTAATCTTTTAGATGAGTTTGTTAAGCTGTCAGTTTTTTTCACAAAGGGGCAGGTAGGTGCCTCAGTCGCATGCTGAGGTGTAGGGGCTGTAGTTATGTAGTACAACTGTATTTCAATATAATTGCTGCCCAGCTTATATTGCCAGAGTGCATGGGGCTAAGTACTGTAAGCAGTGAGAGCGTGAAATGTCTTATTAGTCAAGAGACTATACCGCTAAATCTTGTCAATGTCTATTTAGAGTGTTATGCTACAGAAAATATTGGGGATTCAAGAGATTTAAAGTGAAAGTAGTCATTTTATTTCTTTTTCTCTCTCAGTTAATTTTGGGAATTTTTACTGACAGATGTTTATTGGAGGCACAAATTGGTTTGCCCATGCAATTCTGTGCTTCTTGTTTAGCTAGAACCATAGAGTGTAAAAATAAAATTTTGCCCACTGAGCCAAATGTCTCTCAGGATAATGCTGTTCAGGCAATGTCACAGCTTTCTCCTCAAATGTCCCAAGCCTCTATGGCATCGCATGCAGTGCCCTGCAGTTCCTCTCAACCTCCTGGAGGAGTTTATTTGCTCACAGAAATTGCTGCCCAGGTATCTTCTGCGGTATCTGCAGCATTATCTGATTTTTCTATGCTAATGGGAAAACGCAAGAGGAAAATTAGAGATTCAGATAACAAGGTTGCTGTTCTTTCCATTGCTACTCAGGTTGCCCTCCCTCATAAGTCTGATGAGGAGGATATGTCGGTAGCCTCTGAGCATGAAATCTCAGATTCGGACAGTATAATTCCTTCATCTGATGCTGAAGTATTAACCTTCCAATTTAAGCTTGAACACCTTCATGTAGTATTGTTAAAGGAGGTTTTGGCTACTTTGGACAACTCCGATACTCCTGTTGTCAACCCTAAGAAATCTAGTAAACTTAATAAATACTTTGATGTTCTTTCCACCATGCAATGGAGAATATTTCACAGGAATGGAGGAAGCCAGCGATACCTTTTTCCCCCGTTCCTGTCTTTAAAAAGATGTTTCCTGTTGCTGACTCCATTAAGTGGTGCACGGTGCCTAAAGTAGAATGGGCCATGTCTACTCTGGCTAAGAGAACTACTATCCCTATAGAGGATAGTTGCTCTTTTAAGGATCCAATAGACAAAAAGGTGGAGGCTTATTTGAAGAAGATGTATGTTCATCAAGATCTCCAATGGCAATCTGCAGTTTGTATTGCCACTGTGTCAAGTGCGGCATCTTATTGTCTGATTCAATTTTGTTAGAGTCTCCTTTGGAGGAGATCCAAGACAGAATTAAGGCTCTTAAGCTAGCCAATTCTTTTATTTCTGTTGCTATTATGGGAGCCAAGATATCTGGCTTTGATGTGCTAGCCCGCAGGGCGTTGTGGCTAAAATCTAAGTCCAAGCTTCTGGCGCTTCCTTACAAGGGTAAGACCTTGTTTGGACCTGGTCTAGCAGAAATAATTTCTGATATTACTGGTGGAAAAGGGTCTTTTTTACCACAAGACAAGAAGAATAGACCTAAAGGATTGTATTCAGATTGGACTGATGGCACCACTCACTTAATATGGTATCGGGTCTATTACCGTTCTTTAATAAGGTCAATGGCCCTGTTGTTACACAATGATGTGTGGTTAGGTGCTATGTATCAACAAAGTTAATTTACAAAAAGGTAAGCTATAGAAGCAAACTGCAAACAGATACTTTATAAGCACTCAAAAAGACCCCTTATCCATGGAGTTAGAAAAAGTATCACACAAATTAAAACATAAATCTTTATTAGAACTATTAAAACCTTGGTATGTTAAAACTAAAATGCTGGTCAGGGTTATCCAGTAAGAGAACTGGATATTGTACACTAGAGCTTAATATTATAATAATTATGCTGTCAATTGGCAAATTAAGATGTCAAAGGTTTGAGTTACTAGGCCCTTAATCATATAAATTGGGGTCAAAAAAGTGTGGTGGTATAGTAATAGATGATCGCAGCAACAACCAATTCTACTCACTTAAATATATATCCCGGATGTAATAACTAATTACTGGGGAATTGAGAACACAATTTCTCCAACGAGTAATGTGAATTTAAACACATAGGTAAAATAGTATGATAGGAGCAATTATGTGTCAATAATCCACCTAGTTTAGTGAGTATATTGTATGTGTATATTTCGCTTATAATGGGATTAACACCTATTAGTTGGAAAGCGCACGTATGCCTATAACATTTATAAGAAAAATTCTCTATAATAAATTACTAAGTCACTAAGGTAATGATTTAGCAAAATACACACTTAGAAAATCCTAAGTCGTTAGAATAATGTCACTTGTCCAAGTGCAAGCGGTTGGGTATTAAATTGTTAGAGTGGCTAACAACTAGTGATAAACACATAGATAAATTGACTATACTTGGAATAGTACCGTGAGTGATAATACTAGATGTGGTATTTGTGTTACATGTATCAGACTCTCTCGGTAACTACACAAGATAGTTTGAATAAAGTTAATGTATTAAGAAATACATAACATATGGTGTGTGTATATATTGTAATCACATAGGGTTAATATTAGTATAATCACTTTAGTTAGATAAAAGTTATAAATTGACTTGGATATTTTGACTAATGTTCAGCTAATAACTGAGTCGAATTTGAATTAAATCAATATCTTAGGTTATACAATGCGAGGTAAAGATAGTGTTTTTAGTCCTTGGTGTAACTTTCCAAACGTTGCAATACTCGTATTGCTCCACACTGTGATCCGGATTTAGAAATTAGGTGAATAAGGGCACAACAGGTGTATCTGAATATGTGAATTGCATTTGAGAGCCAACGTTCAGTCCATGTATAAGTACCACAACATAATGGATAAATACTGCTATCCAGAGTGCTCATAGGAAAGATAAAACAGCCAGTGGCTTTTGGAATTATAACATTATATTGGCATCCTTTAAGCATTCATATAATGTAGAGCACTGCCCGTTAAAGCATATGTTGCTATTTTCTGTCAATAGCTATGGCCACTTATTGCTTATGCTAGATGGTATATTCTGGCCTCAAATGAATTGTAAAAAATACGTTTATAACATATAACATATAGCGTTACTGTTGTAAACTGACACCATGTTCCAGATATAAGTATAGCACTAGTTAATACTATAAGTCAATAACGTTAAACGCTACTTGCTGTGCTACATGTTAAATTGTAACCTCTATAGGATTATGAATGATTCAAATTAATGTATCAACATAGGTGTCCACGTTATTAATTCACACGGTATTCTAGTGAATAAGTGTTTCTACAGCGTTCATGTACTGTGAAACACTGCCAATTGTGACACGCAATACTACTAACTATACAGATCGAGAGACACACCAACTCTTATATGCGCTGCTGCATTGCAGACTCAAATAAACTAGAAGTTATAATCGTGGTTGTGTCTCAAGTTAACTTAGAATCATAGGATTAACAACAAGTTCTAGTTTAATAATTACTGCCAGCAAGTTTAAATTAAAAAATACAACGAGCTCCCATTAGCTCCCCCTCCTCCCTTGACATGTTTCGCCGGGTTTCCGGCTTTATCAAAAGGCAGGGCGCTGCGGGCAACGCGGCTATTTATGAGTCTCACTCCTCCTCCTTCATATGCTTATGGCCAATCACGAACCTCCAATATCAATTCCGTGTAAAGGAGGAATCGTATAGAGACAGGACTTGCACAAATGGATATAGTGTATACGTATGAGGTGAAATGAATATACATAACAACCCTGTCGTAAGGATGCTGGATTGAATGCCAACCAAAGATATTGTTTAGAGAATAATTCCTAATAGGTAAAAGGAAACTGTTTTCTGACAAACATTTATGATCACTATAGTTTTACACCAGTAACGAGCCACAAATAATGCTCACAGAATGGTCTTAAAACTTTACTTAAAGGTGTATGAATCATATTAAGTGTTAAGCTATCTAAGGAAAAATATGACAATAATACCGATGAGAGTAATGTAGCTTGAGAGTTAACCACTTCTGATTTCTTTAAGTGCTATTAGAACAAATTAAAACAGTATTATAATAAAATTATACAGTGTGCTTAGTGTCCCATATTGTGAAATTAAATAAATTGTGTAAAGCTTGATGAATGATTTAAATAATAACATGTAGTGTGTTATAAAATATCATACCTGTGTGACGTTAAAAATGAAATCTGATAAATGTGATATTTTAGAATAATTTGCGTGTACATAGACTAAATGTGCGTTTAGTGAATATGTACTTGTTATATACATGGTGCTAATATTATATCCCATAATAGGTTGAAAATTAATTATTTATTTGTTTTAATTTTATTAAAAAAAACTTTGGATAAGAAGAAGTGAAAGATGTGCAAAAATGAAAATAAAAACATTTAGTGACAAACAGCAAATTGTGAAAAAACTTTAATATACTTAAAGCAGAAATGAAAAATTATTATGTAGGGGCTTAGAAGCCCCAGACGTTTATGACATAAATTTAAATATCAGTATATCAGTCTCATTATATATCTTACACATGTTTCTGTATTCCCTTATATGTATGCACTCGCATGTATATATACGTTATTAAAATAAACAATATCTATTGGAGCTTTTACAAATAGGTGAAAAAATTATTGTTTTCATTCAATCCATAGGGTTGAAGAGAGTTAAGAAGATAAATCCAACGACTCTCTGCTCGCAGAAGTTGTTGTTCAATGTCACCCCCCCTGATTCCAAGTTTAACTGTCTGAATCCCAAAACAGCAGAAATCAGAAGTCTTGGATCTGTGTTTCTGGTGAAAATGAGATGCAACTGTTGTAATAATTTTCATATCTTTTAAATCTTTGTCGGCATTTCTGATGTTGCTCAAATGTTCGAACATCCGTGTCCTGAATTTACGTTTGGTCATACCAACATAGAATTTATTACAACTGCAGGTAATTCCATAAATTACAGATTCAGTGTTGCAATTAATGTGAGAGTTGATGGTATGGGTTTGGTTAAATCTATCATTAATAGATTTAAGTGGTAGAAGATATTGGCATACTGAATAGTTTCTGCACTTGAAATTTCCTAGTTCAATGGGGTTTATTTTGCATTTCTTTTTTTCAAAATGAATGGGGCTCTGAAGATCTCTGAGGTTATTTGATCTTCTATATCCCACTTGGATTTTATCCCCCACAATATCTTTCAGTATGGGGTCCGACTTGAGTATCCCCAAATGTTTGTTTAAGATATTAACCACCTCTTTCACTTGTGGTGAATAGGTTACAATGATTCTGGTAGTATCATCTTTAGCTTTTTCCTTTTTGTACAGTAAATGCTTTCTGTCTAGCTTTTTTTATTGACGGATAACTGTACCCTCTTGCTTGTAATCGAGTTTGTAGCTCTATTGCTCTCTGCTTGTACATTTTTGGATCTGAGCAATTCCTTTTCATTCGGAGAAATTCTCCAATTGGAAGAGATCTTACAGTGTGGGGACAGTGAGCACTATCCGAATGGAGAAGGCTATTCGTAGCTGTTTCTTTTTGGTAAACATCTGTAATGATTTTCTCCATCTTGATTTTTTTGATTTTTAAATCTAAGAAATTAATACTTTCTTTGCTTTGCTCCCATGTAAGTTTGATGTTGTAGGCATTGGTGTTTAGGATGCTTAGGAATTCGTCTAATTGGCTTTGTTGGCCTTCCCAGATGAAGAACACGTCATCGATGTATCTTAGCATACTCGTTGGAGAAATTGTGTTCTCAATTCCCCAGTAATTAATTATTACATCCGGGATATATATTGAAGTGAGTAGAATTGGTTGTTGCTGCGATCATCTATTACTATACCACCACACTTTTTTGACCCCAATTTATATGATTAAGGGCCTAGTAACTCAAACCTTTGACATCTTAATTTGCCAATTGACAGCATAATTATTATAATATTAAGCTCTAGTGTTCTCTTGCTGGATAACCCTGACCAGCATTTTAGTTTTAACATACCCATGTTTTAATAGTTCTAATAAAGATTTATGTTTTAATTTGTGTGATTCTTTTTCTAACTCCATGGATAAGGGGTCTTTTTGAGTGCTTATAAAGTATCTTTTTGCGGTTTGCTTCTATAGCTTACCTTTTTGTAAATAGACCTAAAGGATGTCAAAGCAATTTTTGTTCCTTTCGTAACTTCAAAGGGAAGTCTTCCTCTTCAAACAGGAATAGTCCTGGGGGCAGATTTGTCAAGCTCCATATGGAGCTTGATGCCACTTGTCTAAAGACCGCTGCTCCATAACTTGTCCGCCTGCTCTGAGGCCGCAGACAGAAATCAACCCGATCGAATACAATTGGGTTGATTGACACCCCCTGCTAGCGGCCGCGAATCTGCAGGGGGTGGCATTGCACCAGCAGTTCACAAGAACTGCTGGTGCAATGATAAATGCCGACAGTGTATGCTGTTGGCATTAATCGATGTGCAGCGGACATGATACGCTACATCATATCATGTCCACTCGCACTATAATAAATATACCCCCAAGTCTTCTTGAAAACCCAATCAGTTTTGGAACAAGGGAAATCAATCTTAGAAACCCGCAGCTGAGTCTAAATCAGCATGAAGGGTTTTCCTGTGATCCGGGATCGGTCAGTGGGGGGGGGGGGGCAGACTATCACAGTGCTCTTTGCTTTCTCCTGCTGGCCAGGAGTGATATTCCCACTAGTAATTGATGACGTTGCGAACTCTCCATATACCTGGAAAGAAAGAAATTTATCAGTTAAGCATACATTTTGTTTTCATTGTGATACAAACAAGAAATAAGACAAAAAAAACTGACAACTTGAGCATGCATAACTATTCACCCCCCAAAGTCAATACTTTGTAGAGCCACCTTTTTGCAGCAATTACAGCTACAAGTCTCTTGGGGTACGACTCTATAAGGTTGGCACATCTAGCTACTGGGATTTTTGCCTATTCTTCAAGGCAAAACTGCTCCAGTTCCTTCAAGTTAGATGGGTTCCGCTGTTGTAAAGCAACTTTATGTCATACACAGATTCTCAATTGGATTGAGGTCTGGGCTTTGACCAGGCCATTCCAAGACATTTAATGTTTCCCCTTTAACTTCTCGAGTGTTGCTATAGCAGTATGATTAGGGTAATTGTCCTGCTGGAAGGTGAACCTCCGTCCCAGTCTCAAATCTCTGAAACAGGTTTCCATCATTCCTTCAATTATGACAAGTTTTTCAGTCCCTGCTGATGAAAAACATCCCCACAGCATGATGCTGCCACCTCCATGCTTGGTGTTCTCGGGGGGATGAGAGGTGTTGGGTTTGCATTTTCCTTGAAAGCCAAAAAGCTCAATTTTAGTATCATCTGACCAGAGTACCTTTTTCCATATATTTGGGGAGTCTCCCACATGCCTTTTGGCGAACAGCAAACGTCTTACTTATTTTTTTTCTTTAAGTAATGGCTTTTTTTCTGACCACTCTTCCATAAAGCCCAGCTCTGTGGAGTTTATGGCTTAAAGTGGTTCTATACTCGAATCTCCGCTGTTGAGCTTTGCAGTTTCCTCAGGGTTATTTTAGTCTCTTTGTTTGGACTTCAACTAATTATGTGACTTCTGAAGGTAATTGGCTCCATATCTTATTTAGGGGCTTCATAGCAAAGGGGGTGAATACATATGCACGCACCACTTTTCCATTTTTTATTTTTTAAAATGTTATTTTCTTAATTTTACTCCACCATTTTGGACTATTTTGTGTATGTCAATTACATGTAATCCAAATAAAAATCCATTTTAGTTCTAGGTTGTAATGCAAGAAAATAGGAAATATGCCACTGTATGTCTATATATGTGTACATTTGTATTTATGTGTTTATATGTGTATATATGACTGTAAATACATATATACACATACATACATTAACAAATACATATTTAGGCATGTTTATGTATGTATCTCTAAGTTAAAGACCTTTGCCTGACTTTTTTTCCTTAACACCTGATATCTTTGAGCCCTTATAACTTTTTATACAATTTTTTATTTTTATTAGATGATGTTATGAGTGTACGTGTACTTTGTAATGTATTTTTTATGTTAGTTTAACTGTATGTCTGTCAAAAGGACTGAGATAAAGGGGCAGTCTGCAAAGCCTTAGATACAAGGTATTCACAGAGGTAATACGTGTATTAATATAACTGTGTTTGTTATGAAAAACTGTGGAATTGGTAATAAAGGGATTATCTATCTTTTTAAACTATAAAAATTCTGAAGTAGACTGCCCCTTTAACTACTTAAACAAAGTATTTTTGTGCCAGTCAAAATAATTTTAAAGGGACATAAAATGTGCAATAAGAAAATGCCCCAATTAATTAGATCATTTTCTAAATTGCAATTTTGCTTTTTATAAACCTTTTCAACCCCTTCAAGGGAGTTAAACACATAGTTGAAGTCAGCAATACACTACTAGTCCACAGCTGATCAGTTATAAGGCATATGTGAGTAGCCACCTATCTTGTACAGTTCTGGAGCAGAAACACGTTGCTGATAGATGTTGCCTACATAGTTAAACACATATGAGGTTGATCACAATCTTGAATTTGTTTTATGCAGATAACTTCTGCCATTAGTACTCCTCAAGCTATAATTTGTTACCCCCTAAAAAGAACATTGAAATCCTTATTTCCTGATTTCATAACCCAATGTTGTCTTAGCATCACTACTCACTATTAAAAAGGATAATTCATGGAATTAACCTGTTCGTGTCCAAAACCACAAATGTGTGTTTTTTTAAGTGATTTAAAGGGCCATAATACCCAAATGTTTAAACACTTGAAAGTGATGCAGTATAGCTGTAAAAAACTGATTAGGAAATATCACCTGAACATCTCTATGTAAAAAAGAAAGATATTTTACCTCAAAAGTATCTCAGTAGCCACATCCCATTGTAAAGGACTTCTAAGCAGCAAATCAGTATGTCTGTCCCGGGACAGAGGAAGGAGTGAGCATTCGTGCACATTCATATTATTTCCCTATTCAGTGTAAGGAAGTTTACAATGAAATCTCATGAGAGTTAAGTGAAATCTCATGAGATCACAGTAAAAGAGTTCATGACCTCAGCACTGTTGATGCTGATTGACTGCTGTTTCTTCATTTTTTTTTTTCATTTTTTTTATTTTTGTTTACCTGCGGCTAAGCAGCAGTTGAGTATAACTTTTTACACAGAACTTACTCTGCTGAGCTGAGGAGATTGTGAGGTAAAATATCTTCATTTTTTACATAGAGATGCTCAGGTGATATTTTCCTGTCAGCTTTATAAATTTATACTGCATCACTTTCAAGTGAGTATTATGTCCCTTTAAATAGGCCTTTTCGGCATTGTGGGCAAGAGTGTTGGGTTATTGACTAATTTTTATAAGTGTAAAAATACTTATTATTTTTTTAGCTTTAATTGACTGAAAAGGTAGTGTTTGTACAACGTCATTCAATATCACAGATCTAATTCCAGTGTGGTTTTGTTTTGTTTTTTTGCATGTTCCATTTAAAAACTTTTTGTGGTACTCATACTCATTTGATAAGTTGTAAAGTGTTGTCTTGGGTTTTTCAAGTCCTTTTAGCTGTGGAATTTGATAATAAGTGGAGCGGTATTTATCGCTCCCGCTTGCGCGCTAACTCTGCTGGAAGCTGTTAGAAGTAAGCTTTCTGTGCGCATTGAGTAGCACTTGTATTACAATTTGAAAGCAAAGAGTTTTCACTCACGCGCTAACCTGATGCGCACAAAAAGCCGAACTTTGAATATCGCAAACGCGTTAACATATTCCCCCATAGAAGTCAAGGGAGCAAAAAAAGTGGGAAAAAACTAACATCTTACTCGTGCACAAATCTGATCAATTATTCTCAAGTATTCTAACCAGACATGAAAATATGATTATTTTACATTACAATGTTCTTCACATAGCAGAATATGTTCTATGTATTCATATATATATATGATTGTATTTTGGTACAATATATATCTATACCTTTGTATATACATGATTAAATATAGGTAAAGATATATAAGAATATAGATGATTATATATAGGACTATCTATGTTGGAAACTATTAAAAAAATATTACATAAATATGCTTTTTAATGTTTTAATCTATTTAACTGCAAAGGGCTTTGTTGCTTTTATTTATATATATATATATATGTATATATATATATATATATATATATATATATATATATGTATATATATATATATATGTATATATATATATATATATATATATATATATATATCTACATGTGTGTATATATGTCTGTAAATACATATATACACATATAAATACAGCTGTACACACATTTAAACATATATATACAGGTAGCCCTCAGTTTACGCCGGGGTTAGGTTCCAGAAGGAATGGTTGTAAATCGAAACTGTTGTAAATTGAAACCCAGTTTATAATGTAAGTCAATGGGAAGTGAGGGAGTTAGGTTCCAGGCCCCTCTCAAAATTGTCATAAGTTACACCTAATACATTATTTTTAAAGCTTTGAAATTAAGACTAAATGCTAAACAGCATTATAAACCTAATAAAATATCACACAACACAGAATATATAATTAAACTAATTTAAATGAACAAAAACATTTGCTAAACAGCATTATAAACCTTATAAAATAATCACACAACACCGACTTCACTTGCATTTTTCTGCAAACAGATCTTTCTATGCATTCCTATCTGGACTGATTTATAGACAGGAAAATCTTGTTCCTTTGAAATCTGCTCGATAGCTCAGGTCTGGTTAAACTGATTAATTTTAGCTTGTTTGGCTTTGCTGCAACACAAGCGGACAGCTCCACCTACTGGCTCTTTTAATCAATGCACTGCTTCTCAATGCTTTTCAATAGCAGTCACATGACTGGAAAAAAAGGTTGTTATTCTGAAATGGTGCAAATTGAATCGTTGTAAACTGAGGGCCACCTGTATATATATATATATATATATATATATATATACAGTATATATACACACATACATACATATACATCTTTAGAAATGTGTGTGTGTATATATATTTGGAGTCTGTCTTGGAGTCTATATATATATATATATATGTTAAAGCCCTTTGTCTGCCTTTTTTTCACCTGATAACTCATTTCTTTGAGCCCTTATTGCTTTTTTGTGCATTTTTAAAATATTTTTTATTAGACTGCGTTATTATGAGTGTAACTGTACATTGTAATGTATTTTTGATGTGTTTTGTGACACTTTTTTATTTAGCAAAACAGTTAACCATAGCTCTGAGGAAGCGGTAATCATTCTAGTGTAAATTGTGATTGCGCTTTCTCGTTTACTTTCAACTTCCTACACACGCAAACAGCCTCTATAAACCCTTTTTTGTTTGCGTGTAACTGTTAGCATGCCACTCGTAACCTGGCCCTTAATGTATTATTAAGTATTGACATTTTGGACCAACCAAATAGGACTTTTAAGAATGGAGGAGTTTTTCACCAAACTGATTATGAAAAAAGTGCTGACAATAAACTATGAAAAAACGTGGATTGTAATCATGCTGACATATAAGAGTTCATCAGCAGTTGCTGACATGGATAATTATCAAAAGATAGTGATCAACCACATAGCTATAGTGGAAATAGTGTTATGGCATGGATGTGTATGGCTGCCAATGGATCTTGGTCACTATTTATTTGACTGCTGACAGAAGCAGCAAGATGAATTCTGTATTGTATAGTGCTATAATATCTACTCATATTCTGCCAAATGCTGCAAAACTGATAGGACCACACTTTACAGTACATACAGCGAAAGCAATTAAAGTTTTTCAAGGCAAAGAAGTGGAATTTTCTTGAATGGCCGAGGCAGAAGTCATCTGACCTCAACTCACTTAAACATACATTTCACTTGCTGAAGAAAAAACTGAAGACCACAAACAAGCCGCAACTTAAGGCAGCTACATTAAAAGCCTTTGAAAGCATCAGTAGGGAGGAAACCCAGAACTTAGTGGTGTCCATGGGTTCCAGACTTCAGGCAGTTATTCACTGCAAAGAATATTAAAAAAATATCATCCTTTTATTCATGTTATTTTATGTTAGCTTGTCCAATTACTTTCGAGCCCTTGAAAATGAGGGAACTATATATAAAAAAGAGAACGTTTTTTAAAACTCAAATTTAAACTGAAAGACTGCACTTTATTGCATCTTAATTTCTTCATCCATTGTGGTGGAATACAGAGCCACAACTATGAAATATTTTTCAATATCCATATATTTATAGACCTAACTTTATGATCCTTTGACAATACTGTTTTTTATCTGAAGTATTACAGTTGAAAAGATTGCTAAAAAGTTTTAATCCATTTAGGATGGGGCACGTGTTAAAAGATTGGAACAAAATTCCAATGTAAACATTTGCTGAAAAAAGTAAATCAAGTGATCGTTGAAGCGATCACGTGACATAAATGCCGGGATTGGATCATAGAGGACTGCCTCTGATGCTAGGCAAGTCCCCAGTCGGATATTCCATTTCCTTAAAGCAGGAGGTAGCAGGACACCAAAAAATGTAGGTCATTCCATACCGTTCTAATGGCGTTTAAGCCCAGCACTTTTAGGATTGCATGGAATGCCCAAAGTTGTCTAGGGGTTAAACTGTAAAGAATATAATATCATTTATAATTTGCATTTCTGGCAAACACAAGACATTTTTTTGTTGTTGCTTACTATTGAAATAAGAGTTTACATTACCTTACATGCTCAAAAGTCTCACTGGTGAATTCAAGGATATCTGCTGCTGTACCCACAAACATGAGAAGTAATTGTGAAAGCTGATCTCGAGTTATTCCAGCTCCGATTGGTAGAAGCCATTTTCCAATAATTAGAAGCAGGAGAAATGTCTGGTGTAGCCCCAAAGTCCAAATATTTTCACATATTGCAGATAGTTCTATAAATACTTTATTCACAACCTATATTTTATAAAAACAAAAAACACATGCAAATTATTCAGGGGAAATATTCAGCGTTATGTAGAAGAAAATGCATCATTGTGTACAAATGAGTATATAAATAGAGTATTAAATAATCGACATTACCTTTACAGTTTATGGCATTTTTTGCTGAGAATAATTGTATCATTTGGCCTTCCATTCTAATGAGACCTAGGTTGCGTTTCATAGTTTCTAGTAATGACATTTTAATGGTTAAAGGGCAATAAAACTTCAACCTTTTCTTTTGTTATTAAGTTGAAAAGCATATCTAGGTAGACTCAAGAGCAGCTAATCACCACTGGGAGCTAGCTGCTGTTTGGTAGCATATATATGCCTCTTGTCATTGGCTTACCTAATGTGTTCAGCAAGCTCCCAGTAATGCGTTGCTGCTCCTTCAACAAAGTATACCTAGAGAATGAAGCTAATTTGATAATATAAGTAAATTGTAAAGTTGTTTAAAATGTAATGTTTTATCTGAATCATGAAAGAGACATTTTTTGAGTTTTATGTCTATGTTTAGTCAGGTTTGCATAGTACAGATTTTTCCCTTAATGCCTACTAACTAGCAGCAGCCATTTAACATTATCAGTTCCTACTGACATCAAAGAAAACTCATAAATGATCATCTGAATTATCTGCCAAAAATGACATCTAACATAAATAAAAAAGCAGTTTCACAAGCACTTGCCCACCATTCTCCCCTCCACCACCACCCCTGATTTTTACAGTAATTAGATGCAGCTTATATCAGAATAATTTCCCTTCTCCCTTTCCTTCTGTGTCCATTCCCTCTCCTTTAGATTGTAAGCTTGAGAGCCTTTCTACCTGTAGGCCACTTTGTATTTAAAGTGAACTACTACTGACTGTGCTCAAGGGCAGGGCATTTCTCTCCTTTTGTATAACTCAATTATTGCACCTACAACTGTAATGTACCAAAAACTGTACTTGTTTGTGTATGCAATAGATCCCTGTAATGTTTAATTATTTGTATAGCGCTGCGTAATCTGCTGGCGCTTTATAAATAACCGATAATAATAAAAAAATAATAAATAGATTTAAAGGAACAGGGATGGGGCACAATTGTGGGTAAAATTGACAATTATGAAAATAAAAAGTATAAAAACAATAAACAGTGTTAATATGAATGTTAAGTGTTAACAAACGCAAAAGGAGGTGTGTATGTTTGAAGGCGACAGTCTAGTCAAAATTAAACTTTTATGATTCAGATAGGGAATGCAATTTTAAACAACTTTTCAATTCACTTTTATCATCAAATTTGCTTTGTTCTCTTGGTTGAAAGCTAAACCTAGGTAGGCTCATATGCTAATTTCTAAAACCTCGAAGGCCGCCCCTTATTTCAATGCATTTGGCAGTTTTTCACAGCTAGAGGGCGTAATTTCATGGGTGACATACAAATAACATTGTAACAACATCCGTTTATTTAAAAGTGAGAGGGCACTGATTGGCTAAATGCAAGTCTGTCAAAAGAACGGAAATAAAGGGCAGTCTGCAAAGGCTTAGATACAAGGTAATCACAGAGGTAAAAAGTATATTAATATAACTGTGTTGGTTATGCAAAACTGGGGAATGGGTAATAAAGGGATTATCTATCTTTTCAAACAATAACAATTCTGGAGTAGACTGTCCCTTTAAAGACTGCATGTACAAAATTGTGTTTATATATATGGCTTTTGTCTTGACATTAGCAAGTGTCCCCTTTTACCTTGAAAAACTGAAAAAAGTTACTTAGTGTTAAAGATAAAATTAGACATGTGCGTCGCTAAACAATTTGTTTTGTTTTGAATTTCGTTTTGGCAAATTAGTTTAGTTAAGATTTTTTTAAAAATTAGTTTCGGCAAATTAGTTGTTAAGTTAATCGTTATTTCGGATCCATTCTTAATTCATATGCATTATTCTATTCTGAAGTTTAGAAAAGAATAATGCATATGAATAAAGAATGGATCCAAAAAAACAAAAGATTCTGAAAAAAACGATTTAATTTAACATGACTAATATGCCAGCGATTGGCGGAACAAAATTATCTAAAACCGCCGCCGCCGCCACCCACATCGCCAACACTGAATAAAGCTATTAATCCCTAAACCAGACACCCCCACATCGCCAACACTACTTAAACCTATTAACCCCTAAACCGCAGTTCCCAAACATCACCGACACAAACTAAACCTATTAACCCCTAAACCGCAGTTCCCAAACATTGCCGACACTAACTAAAGCTATTAACCCCTAAAAATAAAAAAAAATACCATTACAAAAAATAAACGAAATTATCCAAAACAATAAAAATTATTCCTATTCTAATACTCCATTTAAAATTTAAAAAAAAAACACCCCAAAGTAAAAAAACCCTAATCTATAATAAACTACCTTTTTGTAGGCCCTTTAAGGGCCTTTTGTAGTGCATTGCCCTAAAGTTAACAGCTCTTTTGCAAAAAAATTAAAATAAACACCCCCTAACATTACAAACTCCCACCCCCCCCCAAACCCACAAAATAAAAATAAATAAATAAAAAAAAAAAGAGCATTCAGCTCTTTTTCGGCCATTACAAATAAAAAATGCCTAATCTAAAAAAAAAAAAAACATTACAAAAATAACAAACTCAATTATCAAAAATATTAAAAATTATTCTTATTCGAATACCCAGTTAAAAAAAAAAACTAATATATAATAAACATAAGGGCCTTTTGTAGGGCACTGCCCTAAAGTTAAACAGCTCTTTTTCTGAAACATTACAACAAACACCCCCTAACATTACAAACCACCCCCCCCCAAACCCACAAAATACAAAAAACCTAACTAAAAAAAAACATTGCCCTGAAAAGGGTATTTTTATGGGCATTGCCTTTAAAAGGGCATTCAGCTCTTTTACTGCCCTTAAAAGGGCATTCAGCACTTTTTATGCTACCCTAACCTAAAAAAAAACCTAACACTAACCCCAAAATTGGTACTTACAGTTGCTGAAGTCCGGCGAAGCATCTTTATCCCAATGGCAAAGCATCTTCATCCAGACGGCTCCATCTTCATCCATTGCGGGACCGGCATCTTCTTCATCCCTGTGGAGGCGGAGCGGTCGATGCACGGGGCAGAGGTCCAGGTGGTGATCCAGGCGGAGGTCCATCGGTCCAATGTGGAGGGCCTCTTCACACGATCGTCCGCTGCACACTGAGGATTCAATGTAAGGGACCCTTTTATATTGGGAGTACCGTTGCATTCCTATTGGCTGAAAATATTAAATCAGCCAATAGGAATTAGAGCTGCTTAAATCCTATTGGCTGATTTGAACAGCCAATAGAATTTAAGCAGCTCTACTTCCTATAATCCCCTCTGCAATTTTGTTTTCTCAGTGAACATTTTAGCTTTATACTTGAGGGAGGCCATAGGGGTTTCTTGTATTCAAATTGGCAATATTCATTATGCAACTTTGAAAATTTTAATTTAAACTTAATCTTTGTTCAAATTAAAACTATAGCTGCCCAGTAGGTTTATATACACACACAATAAAAGGATCAAATCCTGAAATTTCAAAGCGAAATCATGCAAATAGATCAAGCGAAACCATCCTTTTAAATGTTTTACTGCATGGTTCTGGTTACTCTGGATTTTAATAATGGTTAAGAGCCATAGTACTCAAAAGTTCTTTCTATCATGTCTATGAAAGAGCTAAAGAGCCATGATAGTGTAAAAAAATTACATTTATTCGAGCATGTAATTTTATCACTATCGACTCTGCAATGCTATGTGTTTCATGCCCACAACACATAGTTAAAGTACTGCTCAGGAGCTGAAGAAAATGCTGGTATCTAGCGGAAACTATCCTTGAGCCAATCAGCTGCGCTAGCTGCACAGCTGGGTTGCATAATTTATGTTAAGATTTACAGCATAGATCAACATATGTTTAGCCTGATACTATGGTGTTCTTACTAAATTTCAGCTGTCTGGCTACTGTTTTTTTCCCCTCCACCCTCAATAAAAAAAAGGATAATTTGAAAGCTAACAACAAAAGATATACAGTTCTTACAGAGGTAGGTTCAGTTACACTTTTTATTACAGTTTTTAATGACTGTGCTGGTAAACTGAGCATTAAAAATTAAATTCAGCATTTTTTTCATTGCTTGCATTTTTAATTAGTGATATACAGAAGTAAATCCCATGGTATTGATTAAAGGATTATCTACAAAACTGGATAGTGTATTTTCTAGAAATGATTCCCTTATTGTGAGAAAAATGTTATTTTCCTCTTAAATTAATTATATTCTATATCTGAATTAATACTTAATTAGTGAATATTTAAAAAAAATTGGATTGACTCTTTTTTTTTTACGCTATCTTGAAATATAGTTTTTTGACAACACAGTAAGTTATTTAAAAAAAACAAAAAAGTTAGGTGCTTGCATTCAAAAATCTATTTTGCATTATAATTTCCGAAAAGAAAAAAAAAAAATACATGTATAGTGCAAATTATTATAAATGTCTATAGTTCTAAACCAGTTTGCAAATCCAATTTACAATATAATTTTCGTTTAAAGAAAAATGTTGCTTAAAAGGATAGAAATCACAATTTTTTTATATATTTATTTATTTTCCAAGACTTTATACAGTACATTGTTAGTGTATACAAGACAATTTGCATAACAGAGATAAAAAGAAAATCCAAACATAGTATAGACTTTTAACTAGTCATACGAAACAATCCATAGTCTAGGTCAGACAGTGCGGGAACAACCCACGTAATAAAGATTCATACTTTATTCCCGGTCAGGGTTTATATACTTACCAAATTAGTCTTAAAAAAAAAAAAAACTCATATTTTTTTCTGTAAAAGTCTTGTTTTTTTTAGAGTGATCAAAATAAAATACAGAGGAGAAAGAAGAGGGGGAGGGAAAGAAGAGAGAGAAAGAAAAAAAACACCTTTTAAGTACCTCGGGATCTACATACCAATGAATTTAAGAAACTTATATAGACTGAATATATCTCCTATGTTAACCAGCATTAAGGAGAAATTAAAAGACTGGCAGAACCTACCACTGTCTATTTCTGGCCGATCAGAATTATTTAAAATGGTTCTCCTCCCCAAGCTTCTCTATATTCTGCAAAATGTCCCGTTAATCTTGTTAGAAAAAGATACTCGCTCTATTAACACTTCACTTAGACAATTCATATGGCAAGGGAAAAGATCTAAGATATCTCTTACTAAAACTCACTGCACCAAGGGAATATGGAGGCTTAGCAGTGCCGAATATTAGACTCTACAACCTTAGCTTTCTAGCACGCATAGTAACCGACTGGATTTTTACCAAGAACTATATTCTTAACAATGAGCTGGAACTTAACATCTGTGAACCATACCTTCCATTAGCCATGATTCACTCTCTACCAAAGGAACTCCCAGCAAATATCAAGGGACTTAAAACTATGTTTAACCCCATCAAGGCATGGTGGAAACTAACGAAGTCTCTGTCAATAACCAATACTGTCTCGAAATATCTTCCCCTGATAGGGAATTCACAATTTCAAGCAGGTATATACTCAGCGGTTTTCAACCGATGGCACAATAACGGCCTCAATAGGCTAATTTACCTGATAGATAAAAAATGTATTAAGACCTTTGAAGAATTGAAGAACGAGTTCAATCTTCTCAACAAAGATTTCTTCGCTTACCTGCAAATAAGACACTTTGCTGTCAAATTAACCAAAGTGGCAGGTTGGTGCTGGGAACTAAGCTGGAAAACTGGTTAACCTTAACTAAAAATGGCTATATATCTATTGCCCAGTACTACCATATACTTGGCGCTAGTAAAGGTGCCCCTACTCTGGATAAGATGGCAGCGATATGGACTTCTCTAATACCTCAGAGTAATATTGAGTTAAAAACTCTTCAGCTATCAATAAATAAAGTAGCATCGACTACGTTATCAGCTACATGGCGAGAGGCACACCTTAGGCTTCTTCATAGGGCTTATTTCACCCCGGAGATAGGTTGCAAAGTCCACAACCATCTATTTAATAAATGCCCTAAATGTTCTTACCCTGCGGCAGATTTGACACACATGTTTTGGCATTGCCCAAAAATAAGAAGCTTTTGGAGTAAACTAGAATACTGGCTTAAAATTACTTTGAAAATCGAAACACTTTCTTTATCATTGTATCAAATCATATTATGCTTAAATATAGAAAATAGCTATCAGAGTAACGAAAAATTAGTAAATCTCTCTATTCTAGCCACTAGATACCTGATCTGCAAGAAATGGAAAATGAGAACACTACCGACTATTTCCGAAGTCAAGAATTACCTGAAAAAACAATGTGTACTAGAACAAAAAGATACAAACATTGACAAGGAATCAGAGGTAAGGAATTTCTTCAATAAATGGGCAGCTCTCATAAAAACATTCCATGATAGGGAAATTGACTATCTGATTTTTCCCTTTAAAAACTCAGAAATAGTTCTTCTTGGCATTTGGTAATGGGGAGGGGACGTACAGAGTAACTAGTACCCTTCTGGTTTTCCCATTTTCTCCTTCTTTCTTTCTTTTTTTTTTTTTTTTTTTTCTTTTTTCTCCCCTCCCTGTGTCTCTCCAGTGTTGTATTGTATTGTGATGTGTATTGTTGTGGTTTGTCCTGTTCGGTGCTTGTAGATGTCTTATCGATAGTCTGGGTTTCAATAGCTGACTTGATCAATGTTAAGACTAAGAAAGGGAGCAAACTGGGACATCAGAACGATTAGGAAAACCTATTGGCAGATACACAAAGGTACCCTGAAGATTGATCTAAGATCTTACTGGATACTGTACCATATTGTATACTAAGCTTATATAGGTTTCAGTCTGACTTTGTTATATAGGCTAGCATAGATCATTAACCTATGTAATCATATGATGTTAATGACAAAATTTGTTGTTTTGTGTTTTTTCTGTGTTTATGACCCGATGGTCATGACGACTGAGAAAATCTATGATAAAACCCCAGCAGAAGATACAATTTATTTTGGGGAAATGTTGACATTATTGATAACTATTCATTGCCTTTGATTTCACGCTATCTTTCCTTTTTTTTTTTTTTTCTTTATCTTTTTATCGAAGGTATCGGGCCCTGCGTGGCACAAGACATGGTTTCTTTTCTTCATTGTATACTATGCTGGTTGTAAATAAAAGTTATATAAAAAAAAAAAAGGATAGAAAGGTCACAATTTTTTTATATATTTATTTATTTTCCAAGACTTTATACAGTACATTGTTAGTGTATACAAGACAATTTGCATAACAGAGATAAAAAGAAAATCCAAACATAGTATAGACTTTTAACTAGTCATACAAAACAGTCCATAGTCTAGGTCAGACAGTGTGGGAACAACCCACGTAATAAAGATTCATACTTTATTCCCAGTCAGGGTTTATATACTTACCAAATTAGTCTTTAAAAAAAACCAACTCATATTTTTCCTTAAAAGTCTTGTTTTTTTTAGAGTGATCAAAATAAAATACAGAGGAGAAAGAAGAGGGGGAGGGAAAGAAGAGAGAGAGAGAAAAAAAAACACCAAAAAGGACAAAGTGGCGGGATACCCTGCAACTCACCCTCCCAGTTCCCACTATCATCAAGCATATTCAAGGTCTTTTTGAAACCAAGATGCCAGGAACACATCCCATAGAATTAAACTTTCAAAGTAAACCTGTGGAATTGCTTAGTGAGTATGTTTTGTGTCGACAAGGGATAGGACTGGATCATTTTCAGCCATTTTTAAAAAAAAAAAAAAAATATTTGTTTGTTGTGTAAACTGGATATATTGTATTGTTCGAACATAATCTGTGATTTTATTGCCTGAATAAACGTCCCGAAGGAGGGGGCTGTTCGATTTTTCCAATTTTTTTTAATCAAATTACGAGCAATAACAATGGATGTGTTAACAAGGTTACAGTTCAGGCTGTTTGCAATTTTGTAAAGAAAAAATAATAAGTTTGGCTCTATTACAAATTCATCCTGTAAGTTTTTATTTAGCCAGAAGTTAACTTTCTGCCAGAACTGCATTATTTTCGGGCAATACAAAAAACAGTGGAGAACATCAGCTGCCGGAAAGTTATATCTATAACAACTGTTATGACGATCGTGTGACCATTTAGCTAATCTGGACGGCGTGATATATGCATTATTAATTAGTTTTAAATGTGATTCTTTCCAGGAGGAAGAAAGAGGTGCCTTGCGAACCCATTTAATACTGGCTTTAATTATGTCAGTATCAATATCCTCAAAAAATCTATCCCAATATAGAAGCATCTTGTCCTAACTTAATTGGCCTTGTTTTGCCTAAAGTATTTTATATAGTAACGAGATTGAGTGATTTCCTTCCCTATAAAGATAAATATAATCGTCTATTTTCCCAAAACGCTCCTCCATCTGGTCCCCCTCCAAAGTTTGTATTACAGAAATTAGAACGTTATGGGTCTACCTATTGAATATCTCAAACTGAGTCCCAGGAAGAAACTCTGGATCACCTCTAATAGGCAGAAAAGCAGATATATCAAAATTGATATTCAATGTTATGCAAAATCTCTGCCAAGCTTTGACCACATTGTATATGCTAAACAGTATTGTAATGGCTTCTGGGAGCTGTGAATGTGAACAGTGCAAAATGACTTTGAGAGAGAAGGGAAAAATTATCTTTTCTTCCATAGTAATATTAGTCAAGTAATCATGTGACAAAAGCCAGTCCACTGCATATCTTGCAAGTATTTAAATATTGTAGGATCTAATATCCGGAAATGCGAGGCTGCCAAAATTTGTCAGCTAAGTAAGTCTGGATATAGATAGAACATGCCTTTTCTCTTTCCAAATAAATTTAGCACATTCCCTATAAAAACTCTTAATGTTTAAGATAAACAGAGGTAGATTATTCATGATGTATAATAACTGAGGAAAAAAATAGTTTTGATAACTATTACTTTAGCCAATAATGAGATGGGAAAACAACTATATCTTTGCAATTTGGAAATTGTATTGGGAAAAAAAGGGTGTATAATTGAGTTTGTACCACATATTGGGGTCTTTGTGTAAGTTAATTCCCAGGTATCTGAAAATGTCTACTTCTTTAAAGTCATGCTGGGTGTAACTATCTTTATTTTTATGGATCCAGACCACTTCGGTTTTCTCTGCATTGACCTTATAGTCAGAAAGGTCACTATTGAAATGTGCATGAATGGATTTCAAATTAAATTAGCATTTTTGCAAGTTATTACAATTTTTCAGCCGCATACGTACATATCCTGTGAGGGCTGTGCACCAGTACTAATTTCTAAGCCTTAAAGGCCGCCTCTTATCTCAATGCATTTGAGTTTTTTACAGCTAGAGGGCTTTAGTTCAGTTCATGTGTGACATATAGATAAGTCTGTGCTCACTCCCATGGAATTATTTATGAGTCAACTCTGATTGTGTAAAATGCAAGTCTGTCAAAAGAGTTGAAATAAGGGGGCAGTCTGCAGAGGATTACATACAAGGTAATCATAGAGGTCAAAAGTATATTAATATAAAAGTGATGGTCAGGGCTGCCATCATGAGGAGACAGGGGTGACTCCTGTCAGGGGCCCAATGGGAACAATTAAAAAAATATATATATATTATTTATTTATTTTTCTCAATTTTGGCAGCCACCAGTGGGAACTACAGCAGAGTGCTAATTGAGCAAGGGAAATGTTATTACAAGGAGTAAAGTATTAGCATTTGAGAGGATTTCTGAGTGTGCACTAAACCACTATGCACAGTGTAAGACAGACTTGACACTTTGTTTGTAAAGTGTGTGCCTGAGTCAGACAGCATTGCAGAGGAGGTAGGACTTACTTAGTAAACATTTTTTATTTCTTTGTGCAATTTCGGATTGTAACTTCAGTGTGCTAGTAGTTGTATGGTGGGGCCAGAGGTCCATAAAAACACATTTTTTTTAGCAGCAGTGAATTTATGATTATTTGACAATGCTGTAGAAATTCTATATTTAAAGCCATGCAGAAATGTTTCCTCCTCAATATACAAATGGTAGGTGCCCTTTTGGCAGCTATGCATTTTTTATTATTATTATTATTATTATTATTATTATTATTATTATTATTATTATATATATATATTAATTACATTCCAGTTTACTGCCCCTTTATGCAATGACTTTTCAGATGCAAGGAGGCATTTTATCTAAGATATTTACATCTGCATAAAATGTTATACTCTCAGACTAAGATTGCTCAGTGTTTGAAATGAGACAGGTTAACTTAAAACTGTTCAGTTTACACTACAGCTGACTTCATTTTGAAATACATACAAACAAGACTAAATCCAGCATTTAACCAGATCTAATTGTATGAGTACCACAGCTTATGGTTCCACCAAGACCATATAGAGTACATCATTTTCAAAATCCATAAGTACAGCTGACAGGTGGGAACATTTGTACACTATATTTGAAGTGGTGCTCTTGCTTGGGGAAAATGGGGGGGGGCGGGAAACAAACATATGTCAACCTTTTAAAAGTACTTTTCTTCATCTAGCCATCTACCCAGGTCATTAATGTACAATTTTGAATTCACAGAATTATTTTTGTTTGCACATTTACAAATAGGATTCTTTAAAAAGTGATCTCTTAATTTCTGCAATTTTTTTTATCATGCATGTCGCACACTGTTGATTTAGGGGATGCAATGTGCAGAAATGTTACTTCCTGTGAGTGTTTCAGTGGCTGTCTGTGTTTATGTCTTTGTGCTTTTGCTTGTGTCTCTATGAGTGTGTATGCATGTTTTTTTCTGTGGGTCTCTCTGTGAGGGTGGGTGTGTATGTCTTTGTGCATTTTCTGTGGGTGTCTGTGAGGGTGTGTGCGTATGTCTTTGTGCTTTTTCTATGGGTGTCTCTTTGAGGGTGTGTGTATGTATGTCTTTGTGTATTTTCTCTGGATGCCTCTGTGAGGGTGGGTGTGTATGTCTCTGTGTTTTCTGTGGATGTCTCTGTGATGGTGGGTGTGTGTATCTATGTTTGTCTGTGTTTTCTGTGGATGTCTCTGTGAGGGTGTGTGTTTTCTGTGGGTGTCTCTGTGAGGGTGTGTGTATGTCTGTGCATTTTCTGTGGGTGTGTCTGTGAGAGTGCCTGTATGTCTTTGTGTGTTTTCTGTGGATTTCTCAGTGAGGGTGTGTATGTATGTCTTTCTGTGTTTTATGTGGTTGTCTCTCTGTGTGTGTATGTTTTTGTGTGTTTTCTGTGGGTGTGTGTGTGTATGTCTTTGTGTGTTTTCTGAGGCTGTCTCTGTCGGTGTTTCCTTGGCTGTATGTGCAAGTTTGTGTTTGAGTTTGTGTGTGTCCCCACTGTCTGTTCCTTTTTAGGACATTTTGACCTTACTACTGATTATTCACATCTTTCTACAGACTTTGAGACTAATGAGACCTTTCTGGAAGTCACCATTCCACCATTTAACCTTTAAATTATTGTTTAGGCAGTTCACGGCCCTTCCTTTCAGCCACTGCATGTTGTTGTCATCATTTAGTTGGCATCTTCCTTGACAAAAAGATATTCAGAACTCCATATTTTGTTTTGTAAATCTCCTTTTTTGACAAAACTGTAGTCTACCTCATTACTAGGGTAAAAGATATATAAAAAGCGCTAGGACTTAAAACACTTAAGCCTCTCCCTGATAACCCCCTCCTGGTTAAAAAGTTAATGGAAATAAAATGTAAATATGAGAAAGGCGCTAATGAAAGCTATAAGTGTTAAAATTAGGAGACAATAGAATATCTAATAGATAAAATGTGATACTGTTAAATAGAGTACTCTGACTATTAAAGAGGAGTAGAGACCAACATATATAATACTTTCTAAGGTGTAAGCAATTCTAAAAATATATATTGATATAGTCTATTACATATACATTAAAGGGAATGATATAATGTGTGAATACAATGATTTCCAACTGGAGTCCTTAATATACTATTAAATCTGATACAAAACTTTAAAAACTCCTTAGGAAAAAACACAACTATGACCCACTGTATAAAATTAGAGGTATACACGATCTGACAAAATTAAAATATAAATTTAAAAATAATTTGTATAAAATAATGCTAGTTCCACGCAAGAGAAATAATTGATACAATATATTTATATCAGCAAACAATAGATACAATATTCATAAAAATAGATACAACTCACATAAAATTTCTAAAAATGAAAAATAACACATTAAGAGAGCCCAAATTGATCACTATGGTACATAGCCTTAAATAAAGTTAATAAGAATTGGTAGGATAACATTCAAGTAGAAAACAAACAGCGGTTTAACTCCTTCGTTGCTGCAAAATCTTAGCGGCAATATTGTTTTTCAAAACAATCGGGTTAATAATATATATACAACTTCTTTTCTTTTCTTTAGTACGATAATGGTAGCTGGCCACTGTATGAATTGAAGATAATCCGTTTTTTTGAAAATTAATTCCAGATATCCTTTACAGTGCAGGAGGATATAATGTAACCACTTGAACCTTTTTAAAGGAAGTCTATATTTAAACCACTTTGCAGGTGTTCTTACCTCCTTGTGATAAGTCTGAATAGCTCACAATCTTAGAACTTCTGATGATAGTGGTAGATATGGTCCGGTTTTTTCAACTTGCGCAAGTTTACCTTTTACCAGTGTTTTCTTCTCCTGCTCTCCTGTACTCCGAAGTACGCAGGTGACGATCAGCTTGGGACCCGTTGTTCGTCCTGCACTTAGTACTGACGAGGTGAATCGCACACCTCAAAATAATAGGATGTTTGTGGTTACGTTTGTAGCCTTTTTCAACAAACACAGTTTCTACGTGTTTCGCCCGTGTCACTGGCTTTTTCAAGATACTGTGTTTCCTTAGCCTACTAATTCAAATAGTGCCGCCTTCAATTTGATTGGGTTTGGATTCTGTGACGTAACTGGGCTCTTTAAAAAGTTTAATGTAGTGATCGGGCTCTCTCCTTTGGTAAAAAACTTTCATATTTCTATAGTGATCATTTAATAACTCTCATGTAAAAAACATATATAGATAAAATCATATATATATATATATATATATATATATATATATATATATATATATATATATATATATATATATATACACATACAATATATGGAATTAAATAATACTGACAAGATTAGGAACTCATAACCATCTTTTCAATAGGGAATACAAAGGATTCCAAAATTCATTGAAATTTTATTTATGTAGCAGAAAGCTTACCTCCTAGGTTTCCTATTTTATATGATTAGAGATGTATGAAAGTGTCACTTATGTTTTTTTCTTAAATGCATTCTTATAATAACTTAATAAAACTAAATGCAAATAAATGAATACAAAAACATATATGGGAAATAGTGGTTGTGTATACAACTATTACGTGACTAAAATTTCCTAGTGATAGATGTAAAAATAATAATAATGATAATTAAGGGGTAAAAAATTAATATGTTAAGAATTATGTGGTAATATGATTGTGATTTGATACTTTAAAAGTCTTTTGTGAATGATATTGGTCTGATACTGTTATAAAGTGAATAATTTATTATATTTAGGTGAATATAAAAAACTAATAATTTGTCTCTAAAAAGTCTAAAATCCTAGATGTATAAAAAGTGCTAAATTCATGTATAATTAATAATTTTAGCTGTTAAGAAATGGAGATAGGTCTAATTCAGAATTTAATCCATGGGGGTATACAGTATTAAAATTAAATATGAACTCAGCCTCTTTTTTTAGAAGGCTAAGTTCATAATTTCCCCCTCTCCAATTATGTTTAACCGTACATAAACCCCAATAGCATAGATCAGATAATTTATTTTGATGGATCTCTCTAAAGTGCTTATATAATTGTGTGTCTAAATTTCCTTTTTTAATATTACATAAGTGCTCCCTTATCCTATGTCTTAACATTCTAGTTGTTTCCCCTATATAAAACAAATTGCATGAACATTTTAATAGATAAATGACTCCTTTACTATTGCACCTAATAGTGTCTTTAATAATAAATTCATCTTTTAAACCTGGAACAAGTATGGACTTTTTCTTTGAGCTATATTGGCAGGCTCGACATAGGTGGCAGGGAAAAAAAACTTTTAATTGGTTGGGCTCTCTTAATGTGTTATTTTTCATTTTTAGAAATTTTATGTGAGTTGTATCTATTTTTATGAATATTGTATCTATTGTTTGCTGATATAAATATATTGTATCAATTATTTCTCTTGCGTGGAACTAGCATTATTTTATACAAATTATTTTTAAATTTATATTTTAATTTTGTCAGATTGTGTATACCTCTAATTTTATACAGTGGGTCATAGTTGTGTTTTTTCCTAAGGAGTTTTTAAAGTTTTGTATCAGATTTAATAGTATATTAAGGACTCCAGTTGGAAATCATTGTATTCGCACATTATATCATTCCCTTTAATGTATATGTAATAGACTATATCAATAAATATTTTTAGAATTGCTTGCACCTTAGAAAGTATTATATATGTTGGTCTCTACTCCTCTTTAATATTAGTCAGAGTACTCTATTTAACAGTATCACATTTTATCTGTTATTAGATATTCTATTGTCTCATAATTTTAACACTTATAGCTTTCATTAGCGTCTACCTCATTACTTGTCAGGTCAATGTAAACAAGTGCCGAGTGTCTGTTTGGGTGTCTGTGTCTGAGTGTGTTTGTGTGTTTCTTTGGGTGTCTGCTAGAGTGTCTATATGTGAATCCTTATGTGGGAGTGTGTGTGTTTCAGTGTATGAGTGTGTCTGTGTGTTTCTGTGTTTGTGTGTTACTACCTACTTTACATTTCCAAGTTTGACTACACTTAAGAATAAAGTGCATATACATTTTTAGTCACTTGGTCAAAAATTGCAAATGTCAAGGGGGGGGGGGGGGGGGCTGATCAATGGTTAAGTCAGAGGCCCCAAAATTTCTAGTGGTGGCCCTGGTGATGGTTATGAAAAATTGGGGAATTGGTAATAAATGGTTTCTTTATCTTTTTAAACAATAAAAATTCTGGAGTAGACTGTCCCTTTTAACCAATACATCCTAAAAATGTAAATAAGATTCTTTAAATACTCAGTTTATTTAAGATGTAAAAGGAACACTGCAGATTAAAAAAAATGCTTTTTTAGCTGTTGAAGATGTACAATTTGAGCTTGTCGTTTGTTCCTGAGAGTGCGCTTCTCTCTTTGTGCATGATGTACAATTTAATGCAACTAATATCCAAAAAAAGCAGACGTTTAAAATATATTGTGCAATATATAATATAATATTAAAACATTTCTGAAGTAAAGATTTGTACTGCTTACCGATTCAACAGAATTTGTCTCTGCTTCATTAGAACTGATATTTTGTACTCGAGTTTGCTTTTGAATTTCTGTTTCATTACATGCCTGTAACAATATCAATTATTATTGTTATGTATATTTTATTTCTGTCCTTGTCAAACTGCACAAACCACATATGTTATTTAAAAAAAGAACGAAAACAAAACATTCAACAGAACACCTCAAAAAATTTTCATTTTTTATTAGTAACTAATTTGCTATATGTAACAAATTACGGTATATCAGAAATAATTACTCCAAATCAAAGTCCCTAATCCCTAACTTCAAAATATTATTGCAATGTTATTGTAGATTACTGTTTAGATAATGAATGACTTGTCATTAAAAATGACTAAAAAGTCTTGTATTGATTGAGACAGTGCTTGACATTTATGATATTACATTCTTTAATTCAATGTAAAAAATGTCAAGGTTAATGAAAGATTACATAAAATCAAAAACGTTAATGAAAGAAACACAAAGGGGTAGCTGTAGCGGATCATGTCCGCCCGACATCGATAAATGCCGACTGCATACGCTGTCGGCATTTATTATTGCACAAGCGTTTCTGGTGGAATGGAATCAGCCGCTAGCAGGGGGTGTCAATCATCTGATCGTATCCGATCGGGATGATTGCAGTCTGCCACCTCAGAGATATCATGACGGCATTGACTACTTCTCTCAATAGACTTCAATGGAACACACTAACCCGACACCTCGTTAGACCAGCTGCGCTAAACCCGAATGTAATTATAAATATTTCTCATTCCAATGTTCTTCACATCGAAGAAAATGTTTTGATATCTATATATCTGTATATATCTATATCTGTTTTAATATATGTAACCTAAATCAGGGATGTCCTACTTCCAAACACATGGGGGCCGCAGATCAATGTTTAAGAAGCCTTAAGGGCCAATTTATGGCCACAAAACAAACAGATAATAATATATTTCATAACAGTATCCACAATTTTAGTTTAGTGTTTTCTGGATTCTAAAAGTTAAGGCACATACTCTTAATTCAACCTTTTCCTGGAGGGCGCAAAATGAGTACAGAGGGCAGCATGTGGCCCATAGGCCATTCCTGAACTAAATTATAACATTATGCTATGGCAATACAAAGATTTAACAACATTTATTTTGTTTGTAATTATTTCCCAGCTGTATGGCCTTTCCCACAGTATAGTAAATAAAGTAACACAATATCTAAAAGTAGTGCATTTTTAAACATAATTTTCTAACTACTTTATTGAGTGTACTTTACCTGAGGGTCATAATCTAATTCTAGGAGCCAGAGAGATGGTACTACACTTATCAAGAAGCAGAAGATCACTGGAGAAAACCTGTGAAAAAACAATATTTTTATTTTTTTGTCTGATATGTTTAGAAATGATCAAAAAACAATTGTGCACGCATTCATATTCAGTATACGTATATACAATAGATGATAAAGGATGCTATGTTTTTATTGGCATAGCAAAGCTCAACAAGTTATTTTTTTTAGCAAAAATAATACATGTTCATACCACTCCAATTGTCATAATATCACAAAACAGTTGGTGGCCATATTGGAATGGGGTTAAGGTGGCCATATTGGAATGGGGTTAAGGTGGCCATATTGGCATGAGGTTAAAGGGACATTAAACACAACACATTTTATGCACCCCCTCTAATTATGAGCGCTGCCTTTAGGAACTAGGTTTCACTGCAAGTATCTATAGGGAGTTGCTGCTCATGTGCAAACACATCAGCACTGAAATGCAGTGAAAGCCAGATTTCAACCTTAATACTATGCTCATAAATTTTGAGTGTTTAATGTCCCTTTAAGTACCAATATGTCATCTTTTATTTAGAATGAAAAAAGCAAGGATATGAGATACCATTGTATTGTGTAATACACTGTAGAATCACAGCAATTAACTATTATAAAAAGGAGTTGATATTTTAATCTACAGTATTACATTCCCTTGTACATAGTGATAACAGGATGTGTTGTGAGTGGCTACAAAATGCTCATATAACCGTTTTCCAATTAATTTGACACGATTATAAAGATTACAGCCTGCCACACAATTTATTCTACCTTCCAACCTTACAGACCAAACATATACACATAAATAAATAATATATTGATCATCACAATAACAGTATTTGTAGCATAAATACACTTAGAAAAATAATTGTATAATTGAGCGCTTTAAATTACCTTCCAGATGCAACATTAGGATTGATAACAACATTCATACACACACACTCACTACAAACGTACAATTAATTATATAACCAATATAAATACAATTTTTTAATAAAGACTCAAAAGTTAATATAATAGTATCTCTGCAGAAGAAAATAATAGAAAACAATAATTAGAACTGTATTGTTTATATATATGATTTAACCCTTTTGCTTCTAAGCCTTTTGTTCACACCAGTGCTGAGACAATTTTAAACTTTTTTTGCTACTTTCATTCAAACCCCTATTGTAGTCAAATTTCAGTGAGTGACACACACAAATTAAATATATATTTTTTTTCAGCAGGCCCAGCAGATTTACACTATGGGGCATATTTATCAATGTGCGAGCGAACATGAAACAAAGTAGCGTATCATGTCCGCCGCACATCGATAAATGCCGACAGCATACGCTGTCGGCATTTATCATTGCACCAGCAGCTCTTTTCGGTAATCCCCACACCTGTAGTGTGGGGATTACCGAAAAGAGTGTTTGATCGGCAATCGCCCTGCATGACGAGAAGGGCTAGCCATGCGCCTACAGGTAGCTAAGGGGTTAATAATTTGAGTGTGAAGGAGAGTAGAATATTGTACTTTATAGAAACATTTGGCTTGATATATATATATACTGTCTATATATATATATATATATATATTTATATTTAAATATATATATATATATATATATAAAACGCCCCTTAAATTTCTGCTAGAATTCTCTGGTATGTCTTCCTGCTTCTGCCTCCCTGACTGCTGTTAAACGCCCCTTTAATTTCTGCTAGAATTCTCTGGTATGTCTTCCTGCTTCTGCCTCCCTGACTGCTGTTAAACGCCCCTTTAATTTCTGCTAGAATTCTCTGGTATGTCTTCCTGCTTCTGCCTCCCTGACTGCTGTTAAACGCCCCTTTAATTTCTGCTAGAATTCTCTGGTATGTCTTCCTGCTTCTTCCTCCCTGACTGCTGTTAAACGCCCCTTTAATTTCTGCTAGAATTCTCTGGTATGTCTTCCTGCTTCTGCCTCCCTGACTGCTGTTAAACACCCCTTTAATTTCTGCTAGAATTCGCTGGTAACCATTTCCTCTGTCTCCATTTTGTCTACCTCTAATCATCGTATCAGATCCTCTGTATAACTTTAAAGGGACACTGAACCCAAATTTTTTCTTTCGTGATTCAGATAGAGCATTCAATTTTAAGCAACTTTCTAATTTTCTCCTATTATCAATTTTGCTTTCTTCTGTTGCCATCTTTATTTGAAAAAGAAGGCATCTAAGCTATTTTTTGGTTCAGACCAATGGACAGCACTTGTTTATTAGTGGGTGAATTTATCCACTAATTAGCAAGAACAACCCAGGTTGTTCACCAAAAATGGGCCGGCAATTTTAAGCAACTTTCTAATTTACTCCTATTATCAATTTTGCTTTCTTCTGTTGCCATCTTTATTTGAAAAAGAAGGCATCTAAGCTATTTTTTGGTTCAGACCAATGGACAGCACTTGTTTATTAGTGGGTGAATTTATCCACCAATCAGCAAGAACAACCCAGGTTGTTCACCAAAAATGGGCCCGCATCTAAACTTACATACTTGCTTTAAAAATAAAGATACCAAGAGATAGAAGAAAATTTGATAATAGGAGTAAATTAGAAAGTTGCTTAAAATTGCATGCTCTATCTGAATCACAAAAGAAAAAATTTGGGTTCAGTGTCCCTTTAATGCCATCCTGGACCAACTGGATGACCATTCCAGCACCAGTGGCATTACAAACTGCAGCCATCACAGATGAATGGGTAAAAGAGCTTGCCACACATCTAGAAATTGTGCACAAAGCAGCAGCAGTAGAAGATGAGAATCAGTACCAGCAACGGAAGAGATGGCATGATGCCTCAGGAGATATAACTACATACAAGGCAAGTGACAGGATTATGGTACAAAATCATGATGAACTTCTACCATGGGGTAGAGCAAGATGGAAGGGTCCATATACGGTCATAGATAGATTAGGGGCTGCAGTATACCTGATTGACCATGCAGAAAAAGGAGAAGTCTGGCTGCATGCAAGTCAATTAAAAAGATTTAAAAAAGACAAGGTTAGGGACCCAGCAAACAACATGCCTTAGTAAGTACACATACACCCTAAGACCTAGAAAATCATGATAGTTAGGTCAGGAAAATAAAATGAGTGTAAGTTAAAGGCAGCAAATGATAATTCATTTTGGGAAATTGAGTATGTGGGTAGCAAAAAAAAAATGAAGAGGGATGAAAATGATTTTAATAGTCATACCATAAAGTTCCTATAACGATCTATACATTTCCTGTTTTCTATGCCTTATGTTTATATGCTAACTATATTTTGGTCCTGTTTTGTGTTTTTTTTTTTTTATCTTCTCTCTCTTTCACCCAGGGAAATACAGAAGAAATAAGAAGAGAATGAGAAAAATATATTTCCCCATTCACTAATTACAAATTATTAGTTTATTCACAGGCTCGTCAGAAGATTGAGTTCAGAAAAAATGAAACCTAGCCAAGGAGGATGGTGTCTTTTTCTGGCACAACTGATGAGTATAAACTGTATTGGAATGGGAAGAGGGAGACCACCAATTAGACCAGAGGATACAGCATATAAGGGACTTATTTTAAAAGGAATAGAGGATAGATATATACAGGCAGATAGATTTATTTGGCCGAGGGAGTTAAAAGTAAAAGAAATTGGTGACTTACATTTGAATATCATGTTGCCAAATGATAGTATGGGGTTAGCTCTTAGGGCACCAATAAATGTGACCAAGGGACAAGAATGGAACTGGGTGGTTAGAAATGGGCAGGTAACAGCTAATGGAATATTAATAGATTGTGTGAAATTGACTTCAACCTCCCAAGGATACTATAAACATATTAATATCATAGTAAGCAACATATCTTTAAATGAGGGTGGTGAATGGGAGGTTGCCACTATAGTTTCACATCCCAATAAAGAATTGAAATGCAATCTTAACACTGGAGAGCGGTGTGTATTAACAGTAGATGAGGTAACACTTTCAGTACAGAAAAGGGAACATTGTAAAGATCAGATAAGAATTCCATGGCCAAAAAGGGGAATCATTGTAGTCCCTACACATGAAACTGTGGTATAAGGTGTTGGATGGACATATTACCCTATAATGTTAGATTTTAATTATTTCATGATTCCTTTAAGGTGCTCAAGACAGCAGCGCGAATGGTTCAAAGGAAGGACACAGGAGATTATTGATGAGTGGACAGAAACAAAGAAAAGGAACAAGAGAGATACCATAGCAACAATTTTGGGAGGAGTCGGAACCGGATTAGGTGTGTGGAACTCAGCTGATATCATAGGACTTAATAGCAGAATTAACTCTCTGACAGATGGTTTTGGCCATGCCATGAAAACAGGTGGAGTAGCCGACTCACTTATTGTAGAGAAGTTGGGAGACAATGTAGATGACATACACACCATTGCCCACAATTTACAACTAGTGGAGGAGAACATTGCCGACATCTCAAACAGCATTAAAAATGAAGAAATAGGAGCTGCCATCTTTTGCTCCATGACCGGGAATAAACTATTATCTGATCTGAAGGATACTATAATATAAAAGGAAACAAGTGGACAGAAAAACTTAATGCAACTAAGATCATAGCAACATTAAGGAAAAAAGGTGTGATAGTTACAGAGGACAATTTAAAGCATGCATACATTGAGGGACCAGGACAATGGCTACCGGAAGAATCTGGGAGAGTAGGACTAATCCTAGCAATTCCACATTGGGAAGGAGAAGCGGAACCATTGAATTTTGTGCATAGTATTGGTACTTTTAGCCAAAGCACCTACCAGACACATTTTCCTTAAAAAAAATTGGCAACTATTACAGAAGTAGTAATTGATGAAGGCTGTTGCAAGAAAGTTCAACATTGATGGCTATGTACCTGCACCTGGGAAACTAGAGACATTGAGAATGGATGGGTGCAGTTTACAAGAGCTGAGCTGGTACGCGAGGTCATTCATATTGGAGATATGGCCTGTAGGCCATAAGGAGTACAAAACATCAGATGAGACATGCCCAGTGGAAGAAGGGACATGTGTTAGAGTAACAACACCCCTCCATGTTGGAACACATACTGTCTTTCCATCAGGAAACCTCACTACTGACTGCATGAATTTTACTGAGGACACTGTCTGGGGGAATTGGACTTTGAAGCTTTTTCCTCCTATTCCTAAGCTCACTTTGCAGTTACATGAACTAGTACAACGTACTAAACAGCAGCTACGCCCCATCAGCAATTTGCTTGAGCAACAAAATAATGAACTTGAAAAAAACTAAAGTTTTTATCCATCCATGGTGGGGAGTACTCACTGATGTAGAAACACACCCGATAATGAGAACTCTCTCCTTAATGCTTATGTTTATCCAAGTTATAACAACAGCTGTGATACTGTATTTTTGTGTGATATTAAAGAAGATGAAGAGGAAGCTGAAAGCAAGGAACCAAAATGACTTTATTTAAGTGTTATTCTTGTTGTTCAGGCACGACTGCATACTCTTCTAATAAAGTTTATCCATAAATTCACACACAATCACATACACATCCCTCATCAGGTAAGTATGCTTTGCCAAACCCACCGTCATGCACCCACATTTCTCTCTATCTTCTGATAATTAGTTTTTCTGACTTGTATTAATTTGTTTGGATTGTGTTGGGAGTAATAGTTAGTTTTTATTATTAATTGTATAACATTTAGGTTAGCAGTTGACAGTCCTAGGAAAGTACAGAAGAGCTCAAGTCGCCAAGGGATTTATTTCGGAGGGACGGTGGGTTGAATTTTTCCTATAAGGTTTTCGCTCCCACTGGGTTCTTCTGTATTAATGGGTATAAATAGAAAACGGGGCAACATAGGAGAAATTAAAGTGGGGGAATATGGTGTCATAAAACCAGAGAATTTATCCCTTGAGTGTTTAAGTAGTTAATTCTTAAATTTACAAACATATTTTAAAATATAGACTAGGCCTCTGGCCTAGTCTTTGTCTAAGAAGGACACTCCCATGTAGCCTTTTGATTGGTGTATGGTAGGACACACCTTAAGTGAATTAAGTATACAATGGGAGCCAACAGTTAGTATACACACTTTTTATCTTCCTCACCTCCTGGAAGCAACTGATGAGAGAGAGAGCATTGGAGGACTGAACTGGCTGAGTATATTAGCATTCTTATACATTTACTTTGGGATAAATTCTCTTGTTCACTATGTTTAGTTAATATTGCTTAATCTGGGTTTGTTTAAAATACAGTTGCCCTATATAATTTGGACTATATAATTTGGACTGTACTGTATGTTTGTAGCTCTTGGTATTTCTTGAGACTTGTTTTATATTTTGTAGCTTATAGATAATTGTTAATCTTCATACCTATATTATTTGTCTTCCAATAAAATAATTTTAAAAAGTGGACAACCCCTTTGGTTTAATATTCTGGTACTAATTACCACCACACATCCTGCCACCCCCCCCCCCCTCTAATTTGCAAGTGTGTAATTCCTGTCTTGCTAGCTAGACTGCTTGTAGCCAGCTGCATATAATCAGTTCATTACACTTACTACTACATACAGCAGCCCATAGGCTCAGTTGAGGCTTGGCTCTCTAATTCTAAGTGTCTCTTTGTTAGAAGTGGCAGAGTTACTCACTGGAGTTAGAAACTGGAGGTGGAAACTGCAGTCCCACTAACAGGTAAACTTATTAACTATACACCTGCACAATGCTCTCCATGTCTTTTCTACTCTTTCTGTCTGCCCTTCTCCTAAAACTCACTGCATGTCCCTATAACAACAACCCCTACACTATCAATATCTTACCCTCCCTTCTCTCATCCCCTATGCTGTACTCTCATGAACTACTCTGTCTCCTTAGAAACACTTCCCCCTCTAACTCTCCTGTGTCTAATCATACATGCTCCTACAAGTCTCACTCTCACCTTCTGTCACTCTTACTGCTATTACTGCTTGATGCTGGTGACGTCTCTCCTAACCCTGCAGCAATCACCACAATTTTAAACTCTCGCTCATTCTGCCACTGCAAAAACTCTAGGTCACGCAATACCAACAATCTAATCTCAATTAACACACAGCGCTTATCCCCTCTCTTTTCTTGTGCCCTCTGGAATGCTCGCTCTGTCTGTAACAAACTTACAACTGTTCACGACCTGTTTGTTTCCAACGCCTTCAACCTTTTAGCAATTACTGAAACCTGGCTATCTTCCTCTGACACTGCCCTCACACATGGTGGTCTTCACTTTAGCCACACACCTAGACCAGGTAAGAGACATGGTGGCAGTGTTGGCATCTTACTCTCCCCCTCCTGCTCCTATCAGTACCTATCTCCATTTCCTTCTCTCTCCTTTTCTTCCTTTGAAGTTTACTGCATTCGCCTTTTCTCCCCCCTCTCGACCCCCTGGACCAACCTCCCAACCTTTCTGCCTGGCTTCCTTACTTTCTCTCTACAAATACACCTACTCTAATTCTGGGGAACTTCAACATCCCCATTGACAACCCATCTGCCCCTGCTGCCTCTAAACTTCTCTAACTCACTAACTCCTTCGGCCTTTCACAATCCACCCTACTCACCACGATGGACACTCTATTGATCTGGTATTCACTTATCTCTGCTCTCTCTCTGATGCCTGTCACCCATTTCCCATCTGCTCACCTTTAATCTTAATATACAGGCTAAACCTACTTCTCCCCCTCTCCCCCCCCACTTGTAGAAATCTGCACACTGTAGACCCTCCACAACTCTCCAACCTTATTCAAATACAACTCTCCCACACTTCCACGATATCCTGCCCTGACCTTGCTATAACTCACTATAACAACACTCTCTCGTCTGCACTTGACACTCTTGCTCCGCCCCAAGTTCACAAAGCCCCACGTCATCAGCTCCAGCCCTGGCACTCCCAGCATACACGCCACCTACAAAAATGCTCCCGCACTGCTGAACGTGCCTGGAAGAAATCCCGCTCTGTACCTGATTTCATGCACTATAAGTTCATTCTTTACTCTTACACCTCTGCCCTTCACTTAGCTAAGCAAACCAACTTCTCTTCTCTTATATCCACTCACTCCTCAAACCCTAAAAGACACTTCTCCATTTTCAACTCTCTCCTCTACCCACCTGCACCACCCCCCTCATCTGCATTCAGTGCTCAAGACCTGGCTGACTACTTTACCATCCGAAGAAACATCCCAACACAAGCCTGCAATCTCCCAACGTCGCTCACTGTCTCCCCCTCTGCCACTCCCTGCACCCTCCTCCCAACCACTGAGAGTGAAGTGGCTTCCCTATCGTCTTCCTCATACCTCACTACCTACCCACTTGACCCTATTCCTACACATCTTATACATTCTCTGTCTCCCACCCTCACTCTGGTTCTTACTCACATATTCAATCTATCCCTTCTACCGGCTCATTCTCTGCCTCCTTCAAACATGCATAGGTCACCCCTATCCTCAAAAAACCCTCCCTTTACTATAACTCTCCTGCAAACTACCGCCCCATTTCACTACTCCTGCTAGCTTCAAAAATCCTTGAAAAACTAGTTTTCGATCGCCTAACTCACTTCCTGTCCTCATTTCTTGACTATAACTCTCCTGCAAACTACCGCCCCATTTCACTACTCCTGCTAGCTTCAAAAATCCTTGAAAAACTAGTTTTCGATCGCCTAACTCACTTCCTGTCCTCATTGCTTGACCCCCTGCAATCTGGCTTCCGTTGCCAACACTCAACTGAGACTGCCCTCACCAAGCAAACCAAAGCTCTCCTTTCTGCTAAAAACAAAAGCTACTACTCTATACTCATCTTACTTGACCTCTCTGCTGTCTTTGACACTGTTGACCTTCCCCTTCTCTTAAGGACTCTCAGCTCTCTTGGGCTCTGTGACACTGCCCTCTCCTGGATTCACTCTTATCTCTCTAACAGATCCTTCTCCGTCTCTTTTGCTGGTGACTCCTCCTTTCTATTGCCTCTGTCTGTTGGAGTACCTCAAGGTTCTGTCCTGGGTGCTCTACTCTTCTCTATTTACACTTCTTCACTGGGTAAACTTATCAACAGCTATGGCTTCAACTATCAAATCTATGCTGATGATACCCAAATCTGCCTTTCCACCCCTGCACTCTCTTCTTCTGTCAATTCTCACATCAGCGACTGCTTATCTGGGATTTCCTCCTGGATGGCCTCTTACCACCTAAAAATAAACCTGTCCAAGACTGAACTACTTCTAATCCCCCCTTCTAACTCTACTCCATTATCTAATTTTTCCATCACTGTTGGCAGCACCACTATCTCCCCATCACCCCAAGTTCGCTGCCTTGTAGTCACACTTGACTCAAATCTGTCCTTCATTCCCCACATCCAATTGCTCTTTTCATGTTGCCGCAACCACCTATGCAATATCTCCAAAATGTTTCCGTTTCTGAGTGCTGAAACCACTAAACAGCTAATCCACTCCCTGGTAATTTCCCGACTTGACTACTGTAATAACCTACTAACTGGCCTCCCCCTCTCACGCCTCTCTCCCCTTCAATCCATCCTAAATGCATGTGCCAGCCTAATCCACCTCTCTTGACGCTCTGTTTCTGCTGCACCTATCTGTGAGTCCCTTCAGTGGCTCCCCATTCACAGCAGAGTTAAATTCAAAATTCTCATCCTGACCTACAAAGCCCTCACCAGTGCTGCCCCACCCTACCTGTCCTCACTCATCAACAAATATACTCCTGCCCGCCCCCTAATATACAACAATGACCTGCTCCTTGCATCCTCTACCATTACCTCCTCTCATGCTAGACTACAGGACTTCTCTCGTGCGGCACCAGCCCTCCAGAACGCAATTCCTCAAGCTGTCAGACTTTCCCCTAACTTCTCCTCCTTTAAGCGTTCCCTAAAGACCTTTTTGTTCAGGGAAGCTTATCACCCGATTTATTAACAAATGAACTTCACTTACCTAACAGTTCCCCTTGTCTATCTCCTCACTAATATCATTCTCACCTTTGCAATCCCCACCTCCTGTTTCCCATCCTCCTACCCATCTAGATTGTAAGTTCCCACGGGAATAGGGCCCTCAATTCCCCCTGTATTTGTCTGTAAAATGTTGTCTTTTATTGTATTGTTTCTCCGTTGTACTTTTATCTTTGTACCCATGGACAGCGCTGGGGAATCTGTTGTCATTTTATAAAGAATAATAATAATAAATATATATATATATATATATATATATATATATATATATATATATATATATATATATATATACACACACAAACCGCATTTCAGCGTTTGGCTGAGAGTTTGACTTTTTCCTACTTTTAAAGGAATAGAAAGCTCAAAAAGGAAATATACATTGGCGTATTTCAGTTTGAAATAGAAACATTCTTGCAATATACTTCCATTAGCATAACTGTTTCTTTAAAAAGTTATTACTCTTTCTGCAGCATACGCACATATCCTGTGAGAGCCCGTGCACCAGAAACTATATTCTTAATTTATGCCTAAGTCTTACAGTTTTGTTATATGGCCTGCACCAGATCTCAACCTTGCAGCAGAAATTGAAAACCGTGCAATTAAATATTAGCATCTTATCATAATAACCAGTAAAGAGCTTCTTGACACTGTTCCTTAATAATATATATGCGTTTCCAAACCAGCAATCCTGTGATTCCACCCATAATTAACTTAACCACATCTTTCCAACCACCACAATTAAACATAAGCAGGATTTCCCCCCATTGTAATTAACCCTAAAGTGTGCACTAGGCACATTGGAATAACCAATTTCAACAAAACAGCCTTAGGCCTCTACAGTAGTCCAATAACACAAATTCCCTAAACACCCAGTAAACCTCCAATATGTCCTTATAGTGCAATCTGTTCACACCCAAGGGTCGCCCATCACCATTCAGGATCATTTAAGAATATAAATAAAAGGGAAGAATGGACTAGGTCCTAGCTACACCAATGAAGAGAAACCAGAATAAACCTATACTGCAAAACAATGCATATGCAATTTGACAGTTTTAAATGCATTTGAAAACAATTATTTTGCCTGCATATCTTTTTGCAACCCAGTGGATAAATTCTGATGCATAAATAAAAAATTGAGTTTAATGTCCTTTTAAGGTTTAGCACAATGGGAATTATTGGTGGATAAAAGGAACTCTTGTGTACTTCAAAGCACTGGAACCTTTTTATTAAAACACTGAAAAAATGCAAGTCTGTCAAAATAAACTGAAATGGGGGTGGTTGGCAGAGGCTTAGATACAAGGTTATCAGAGAGGTAAAACGTGTATTAATATAACTGTGTTGGTTATGCAAAACTAGGAAATGGGTAATAAAGGGATTTTATTACAAGCACAGAGATTTCATATTTTGCCAACTCTTTCTTTTACTATTGATACAGCCTTTAAAAGTGTAATGACAGAAAGATAATAAATGTACATCAAAGTTGAACACAGGGTAGTTACAATTTTTTAAAACTCAGACAGTAAAACCAATATAATATAATAGTGACTGGACAATCAGAATACAGCATACCACAATAAACTGACCAATACAAAACACAACATCCTCTTTCTTTTGCTGCTGTTGTGGAGATAAGTATATCATTTTGTTGCTCTATACTTATTATTATTATTATTATTATTATTTATCAGGCAATTTTCAAATATTATATAAAATGTATTTTATTATATTCTATTTCTGTTAATTTTCTTTATTATTTTATATTCTTCTCAATAGATATTTATTTCATTTTCTTTTCCTTTTCTTATTGTCTATATCTTATTATTTTGTTTAGTTTTGTGGTGCGTTTCATGTTTGCCTGCCTTTTTTTAATAATTTTTTTCCACTTTTTATCCTAATCGTTTTCTTATTTTCCGTTTTTTTAATATTTTCTTTATGTATTACCATCTTAACACTTTTGTTTTCTCGTTTGTTCTTTATCCCTCGCTTGCGTTCTAATTATTCCTTATTCCTTGCTTGCGCCATTCCTTGTTTTGTGCTTCTTCACTTACCTGCTTTTCTATTCAGCCTCCATTTTCTTTCTTCATTGCGGTCATGTGACCGTCACCATCTTAGGGTGTGTTCTAACGACATCACAAGCCGCATCTTCCCGCCTCCAGTATCTTGCTTCGGTGACTGAAATCACAATTTTGTTGCTTCTTTGAAGTTTTTTTTTGGTTTTCAAATATTTTTATTGAGGTATAATTTTGCGGCATACAAACATCAACAGCATTACATTCTTTATGGAGAAATTGTTACACAGTAGAAAACCATACTTAGTTCATAGAAAAACAATATGTGTTATATATCATATCTAGCAATCAAAATAGCCCAGATATCTGCCAAATATACTATATGTCTTACAGATAAAATAAAAGGCCACTTTTGGACCTTATAGTACTATAGTGATGGCCGTTCCAAAGACAACCCTGAACAGTAAAGGACCACTCTTGGATCCCAAATTGCAAACCTCTATTTTCTTGTTTTTTATTTTTGAAAATATTAATATTAACGTTATAACTGGGTATAAAGGGAAAAGGGAATATATCAGTTACCTCTAGAAAAAAACACATCTAGACATAATTAGGGGTTTCAGATGGGGTCTGTGCCCCTAAGCTTATCTTGCAAGCACTATAGTGGGGGGTGGAAGGAGCCTGGTATGAAAGACTTATAACAAACATGCGGTACTGTGTACTCAGTTATATTACATGCAACAAACCTACTATCTATATATCAAACCAGGGGAAAATGGAGCAAGGTACTATGAACCAGTATTGGATTATCATGGTTTAGCATAAATACATACTGGAGTGCAAAGGTCTTGGGGCTTATTGGTACAGATTATGCGGTAAGAAACTTAATGTCTTAGGGTTGGAAATTGTGTCTTTAAGTAGGGGTTGGATCTTAAAATGTAACTCTATACATCTACAAAATAATGACTGAAACATCCCTGTACACTGAGAATACTGCCTGAGGGTTCAAAGCATCTTAACTATGATATAGATAGGATTACTAGTTAAATATATCCTATCACAGTCGCTGACAGGGTTAACTAGAGTACTAACTGAATATAAGGGACACAGATAGTACACAGACACAGTTAACAGATATACGTATGTTAATATGCAGTCTCACTAGTCTCAAAACTGATTAGGAGCAGGAATCAGGTAATTAAACCCCCTAATGAATATAAACAAATTCTCTTTTAATATATTTAGGGGACAAGGTATCTGAAATTTTTCTCGAAGTGTCTGTGTAATCCCCAGTGGGTATTAGATATATTAGGTACTTAAGCAACATTAGCACAATACAGCTAGGAGAAACTATATCTATGAACAGCAACATATAACACAACAGAGTCCCATACCAATTGTACTCCCATGATAGTTCAATCCAGACTGTCCAAGGCAAAGTACAAACTGCTGTATATTACAGCACAAAGAGAGTCATGCGAACATGCAAAGCCCTGTAACAGCCCGGCAGTGTAGCATAGGCACATCACCCTATTCCAGATCGCCAGAATCGCATCAGATGACCAGCTTTTGCACCGCTCTCCAAAGCAAGTCTCAGGATGACACCTGGGGAAGCTGCTTCACAAAGCATACCATATAGCTGAAGTAAAACGGGAACTTTCACTAGAACTGTGGGTTTGTCTGTCGCAGTCTTTATCACCCATGTGGCTTGTAAGTCAAGTAGTTTCCAGCACCTCACCGCACCATCATCATCTCCCCTGTCGTATGTTATAACTGGTATCACTCTTATGCCTGCATCAGTCCAATAAGACTCCGGCTTCTCCGATAGGCACAAATCCCCTTTTTCCTGCACCAGCGGGTAGCCAACGCCAGGCCATATTTGCTGCTCACACAATGAGGCATCCAATTTACCCTCAGACACATGTTAAGGGGTCGTCTGTCTAGCAGCACCCGCAAAATCTTCAGCGGGTACAATAGATGCCTCTTTCAATGCCTGCTCTATGGCAGCTCGGAATGCATCTAAAAGGCTGCCCAGTCTGGATTCAATCCACGCTGAATTCGCCGTAGAGATCATCAGTATTTTCTCTAGCAGTTTGTAAAAGCACCCATGAAATAGTATTGCATAACTCACAAATAGATAGGATGGAATGTTCACTTTAGCTTAAAAAAGCTATTGAGACTGAATAGTCAGTGTAATAGGAGGGGTAGATGAAGGTCCAGGCCCTTCCTAGGCCTCCGCTGCGCACTTCATCAATTCAGCTCTGCTACTCCGTAGTAGAAGTAAAAAAGTTGTTCAGGACAATCTACAAGTATAGATATGGTCTATGACATAAAAAAGCACTCAAATTGTAGATTGAAGGAGCAATAAACAGCAGATTTATAAACTCCTAGTTACAGCTGTGGCTGATAGCAGCCATCTTAGTCGGTAGTTGGACACGCCCCCCCTTCTTTGAAGTTTTGCTAAAATATAATATTTAGTTTTCTACTTTTGTAATTCCATCGATTTTCTCTACAACTTTCATTTATCCCCATCTTCTGGTAGTTTTTCATTACTATTTAATTCATTTAACTTGATAATTATTACCATTCTGTTATATTATTAATATCATTTTTAATTTTGTTTTTTATACATATTGCTTGTTTTAATTATATTTTAAGATTTTATTTATATATTTTAAGAAGTATCTCAAAATCCAGATAATACTAAAATAAATTAACAAAAAGTTAAATCTATGATTGATACATCTATGGGGAAATGGATGTCTAAGATAACATCTTTATTATCATATAGTTTCTTATTCTAAATCTGCAATAAAAAGACATCACCCCTCTAGCGCTGTACAAGCTAGTAAAAAACTGGTATCCAAGTAAAAAAATCTCTTATCTGAGACTGACCTTCCCACGGGCAGGGGAAGCCAAAAATTTGCCAAAAAGTCCCTTCCTCCCAAAAGGGTAAAATTGGGATCATCTAAGACTAAGATGTCAAATACCAGATTAATGATTAAAGATAACTCTTCCTCTTACTCAGATTTATTATCAGATAATTCCGATCAGGAAAATTGTAACATTTCATCTGATCATTCCCCTGCTTATAAAGACCTAGACAATGTCTGGCAAAAACTAAAGATTTAGAGGTTGAGAAAAATAATTTTAAAGACGCTCTGGGTAATCCCAGATTCAATGCAGATACTCTCCATCATCCCAGATTTGCGGAATGGGCTCCTGAAATTAATATTGCTCAGTTTGTTGAATTTTAAATTAGAAATCCCTTAAAACCAAAGTCACATAACAGAAAGAGAGCTGAATGTCCCAGACCGCATTTACCCAGAAACCGGAACATCACCCCTGAGATAGATCCCAAATTTTGAAATTCATAGGTACCCCTTGCTATAAAGTGAAAAAAGGGGTTGATAAATCATGGAAAAACTGCCAGGTCAAATTATTAGACTCTCTAGGTCCCATTACCAGATTATTAGAGTTATCTGATAATGTTGTAGTAGAAAATGAATTGCTTGACCCTAATACAGTAAGAGAGTGGGTCTATCGCATTTAAAGTTTTGTTGGAAATACAAATATATCTATGACAATTGAAAGGCATAAGAATATTTTACGCAAGATTGACTATAAGATGACTGATTCCGTTACTAGTGAACTTCAGTCTGATGAAGATGGACTCCTTTTTGGGGATCCTTTCCCTAAAGATCTTAATAAGTATGCCAATACCTTTACTACTTTAAATAATATTAAAACATCTTTCAAAAAGATATTTCAGAACAACTTCTCTGACAGGGCCGGGAGAATTAGAGGTTGTTTTCCCGGCCGAACCTCCTTTTCTAGACCCATTTTAAAAATGCCCAATCTCAACAATTTAACTAATCAAATTTCGGTAACCAGAGACAGTTTCAAGACTCCTCCAATCAATTTTTCCCATCCAGAGCCCATCCGTGGAATCAAAGAAACTTCCGTTTTACAAGGAGATCCCGTTTTCCACAAGGTAAATTTTCCAATTGTTTCTCTTTTTTCTTTTCTCCCTCATATAGTTGATGGAAGAATCCTTCAATTTGCAAAGAACTGGACTTTCATTACTCAAGAACAATGGGTAATTAAATCCACTTTAGGAGTCCTCATAGATTTCATATCTCTTCCAACTCTAACAGATTATCCCAATCCAATTCATTTTTCAAAGTCAGACTTAACTCTGGTTCAAGAGGAGATTCAAAATTTTTCTACAAAAAACGCTATTGTTCAAGTTTTTCCCTAGATTTATTTCTCAGCAATCTATTTCTGGTGAAAAAGAAAAACGGTCAGTTTCGGCCAGTCATAAACTTAAGAATGTTAAATTAATTTGTTGTGTATCACCATTTCAAAATGGAAAGTATCCATCTTTTAAGAGAGTGTTTAATAGACGATTGGTTAGTCCGTTTAGACCCCTCAGATGCTTATCTTTCAGTCCTGATTCATCAATCCCACTGGAAATTTCTATCTTTTATGTGGAAAGACCAATTTTGGAGCTTTACTTGTCTTCCTTTTGGTCTCTCATCTTCCCCTTGGATTTTAACCAAACTTTTAAAACCGGTAATATCCTGGTTAAGAATGAGAGGAATTTGGATTATAATTTATCTAGACGATATTCTTATCATGAACCAGAATTTTCTTATTTTAAAAATTCATTTATCAACCACCTCTCTCTGTTAGAGAATCTAGGCTTCATTATCAACAAAGAAAAATCTATCCTTTTTTCCTACAAAATCCTTTTATTTTTCTAGGATTTCAGATAAATACTTTGAATTCGACTCTCAGTCTTCCTCTTCAGAAATTAAAGAATATCAAGAAAGAGATTTCCAAAACCCTCTCAAAACAATTTGTATCCATCAGAACAATATCCAGGATAGTAGGGTTACTTTGATCCTCTATTCAGGCTATTTTTCCAGCCCCTTTACATTACAGAGGACTCCAAAGATTAGCAATTTATCATTTACAACAGGGTCTTTCTTACAGCCATATGATTCCCCTTTCAAAAGAAGCAAGAGAAGAACTTCTCTGGTGGCTTTCAAACATGGAAGCTTGGAACGGAAGAGCCATTTTTGGAAAATCCCCGGATCTAGTGATAGAATCAGATGCGAGAAGTTCAGGGTGAGGCGCACGTTGCGGACCTTATATCACCGGAGGAAAATGGTCTCATGGGGAAAAGGATCTTCACATAAATTGTCTGGAACTTTTAGCAGGTTCTTTTGCTATCAAAAGTTTTCTGAAACTTTCTTCCCCAGTGTCCATTATGTTCCACAAGGACAATGTGTCAGCAGTTCGTTACTTGAATCACCTGGGTGGTACAAAATCCAGACATCTTTCTCTCATAAAAAAGGATTTCATTAATTTGTGTTTAGACAAGAAAATTTCAATCAAGGCAGAGTACATTCCTGGTCTTTAAAACTTTTTGAACGGATTGGAATCTCGCCATTTGAAGGATGTGAGCGAATGGAAGTTAAATTGAAATGTTTTTCTTTCTCTTCTAAATTTGAGAGGTCCTTTTTCTATAGATATATTTGCCTCTCGATTGAGCTTCTAATTGCTCCCATACTTCAGTTGGCGTCCAGATCCAGAAGCAAAAGCGTGAAATAGACGCCTTCCTTCAAACTTGGCCTATTCAATGATCTTACGCTTTTCCTCCTTTTTCTATGATTGCGAGCACAATTTCAATTAATTGGAGAGATCAGATTTCTCTCTTAATAATAACTCCCTTCTGGCCAACTCAACCTTGGTTCCCTTCTCTTCTAGAACTATCCTACCTTCCTCCTCTTCTTTTTCCTCACTTTCAAGATCTTCTACTAAATCCAGATGGAGACTTTCATCCTCTAATATTATCTAATTCCCTCAATTTAGTAGCATGGATGATTTAGCTCCTTTCTTAAGGAGCTAAAAACCTCATCAGAAATTCCATTGCTCCCGGTACGCGTAAATGCTATATATCGCAGCTTGGTCTAAATTAGACATGTGAGTTTTGTTCCGAATCGAAATACGGACAGATTTGTCAAATTCGGAGCTTCGGATTGATTCGAATTTCCGAATTACCTTAGAACCAAAACTAATGAATAAATCCAAATTAGTTTGGATTTATTCTTTACATTCGGATGGCCATGGACTAATCACAATTACACTAGTATTGTACAGTATATTAGGTTATATCACTCTGCTATGGGTTACACCTAATATTATAGTACATAATACTAGTCTAATACACAGCACATCCCACCTAACACATACTGAACTTCCGAATTTACGAATCGAATTCAAACCGAATACATTCGAATCCGAATGAATCTGAAACGAATGCATTCGAATGTATCTGAATTCGAATAGATCCGAAAACGAAATTCGAAAACATCTGAATCGATCCGAAACAATTTTCTAGCTGGTGTTTACAAAGGAATCTCAATCCCTTTTCAACTGATGTCTGCCATGTAGTTAATTTCTTATCTTCCTTATTTGATTCGAGTCTCGCTTATAGATCCATTAATGGTTCCGCTATTTCGGCTTTTCATTCTTTGGTTAATAATTCCCCTATTGGTCGACATCCTCTTATTTGCAAACTTCTGAAAGCTATCAGACTTCAACGTCCCCCGGTTCCTAAATACACTTTCTTTTGGGATGTTGATCTGATATTTTCTCTTTTTAAATATTGGCCTTCCAATCATTTATTAAGTTTAAAACAATTATCAACTAAATGAGCTACCCTTTTATGTCTCATTTCCTTTAGAAGAATTTCTGATGTTCAGGCTATAGATTTCAATTTGAAATGGTACTCTCCTGAAGGAATTACTTTTCTTCTGTCCCATAGAACTAAAACTTTATCTTCTTCTATATTTTATCCCTATTTGCCTTCTGAACCTAACTTATGTGTTGCTCAATGTTTAAAAGTTTATGAATCTAAAACCTTATCCTCTTCTCAATTACTGATTTCTTTTTTCTCTCCTTTTGCTCCTCTTTCTTCTACTTCTATTGTAAGATGGGTTAAATGGATTATGAAAGAGGCTCAAATTGATATATCTTTTTCTGCTCATTCTGTCAGAGGTTCTGCAGCGTAAATGTTTCCTATAGAGATGATGTTTAAATGTATATTACACATTTATATGAAAATATTTTTTCTGTTTTGTTATATGCGCATTGTGTAATAAGATTTAGCCAGCTGTGGATTTAATGATTAATCAAGAACCATGGTGTGCTTACACGCCCCTGGTGGGCGTTACTAATTTTCTAATTGGTCAGAATTTGTTTTAAAATAATTTTTTGTTACAAGGTGCTTTATGCCTGAGGAAACAGCCAGTTTTATGGCTGAGAAACACGTTGCATAGATAGGGGGTACATTGCACGTGCCCCCTATAGCCACTGAAGTTGCCCACTTCTGTACTGGATTGGACTGCACTTGCATACATCGCTGGAGCCAGGAGAGGGTTTGCTGGTACACCCAAGTTACTAGCTTGTTCCTACTAGTACATAAGTGTACTTTCACCAAATGTGAGTATAAATTTGGCTTGAATATCCATTTGCTCACATCTGAATATGCTGATACACACATGAGGCGCCTCTCTGTTTTATGCTTTCTTCATTTCCTGGAACATATAGTGCTGAAAACGTATACACTTAATTCACATAGATTAAAATACAGGTGCAAGCTTTATTAAAATGTAGTTGATTAAAACGTTTTGGAACTCTACACTTCAAAATCGACAGGATCAACAATTAAAGAGATTTTAATTGCAAAAATGTCTGAATCAATTTTAGCTTTTGCACATGAGGCTGAATTTGCAAATCTCGCTGTTTAACTACTTGCACCAAATGGACATAGGTACTATGTCACACAGTACTTTGCCCAATGTACTCTGTTGACATAATACCTATGTCCACAAATGTCAGCTTTGACAGGAGAGACTGCAGCCAGGGACAGAAGACAGAAGACATCTACCTTCATATGGTAAGGGAGGATTTATTTTGCTTCCTTTACTATATGAAGACAGGTCGCCAATACAGACAGTGACACACAGTCTCACTGTCTGTATTTGCTGCGGTGGTGCTGTGGGTGGTATTCAAGGCAAAGAGGGAGGCGGGTGGGTGGCCGATCACCAGAGAGGGAAGAAGAGGAGGCTTCCCTACTCTACAGAAAATAAATTGCTAGGAGAGAGGAAGGGATTGGTTGATAAACTGCGGCAAAGGGGATTATGAGAGGTGGAGTTGGCCCGTAGCCAAGATCGCTTGGAGGGGACCCCTACAGTAAGGATTTTTTTTTAGTATTAATAAATAAATGAAATTTAAAAAGTAATTGATGTAAACTGGGTAGTGGCAGACAGCTGCCAGTACCTAAGATGGCAATAACCTTTGGGAGTGGGAAGGGTTAGAGAGCTGTTTGGGAGGGATCAGGGAGGGTAAGGGGGAAACCCCTACACTGCAGAAAAAAAAGTGGGAGAGTAATACCTACACTACAATAATATTACCCTTGACGGCTTACTAATTAACCCCTTCACTGCCAGGAATAATAAAAGTGTGATGCACAGCTGCAATAAGCAGTCTTCTAATTACCAAAAACAAATGGCAAAGTCATGCATGTCTGCTATTATTGATCAAAGGGTATCCCACAGAATCCTTTACAACCATTTGTGTTATGACTTTACAAATGCAGTGAGATACCCAAAGTTTGTGAAAAAGTTAACAATTTATTTTTATTGATCTCATTTGGTGGCATGAAATATACCAAAATGGGCCTAGATCAATACCTTGGGTTTTATACTAAAATATATATATATATATATAATTGATAGGTAAATTAAAAAACTAATGCAATATTTCTTTTTAAATGGATTGATAGCAAAAATGGTAATAAAGATAATTCAGTATTTTGGGCACGTTTTTCTCTGAATTTCCGGTAGCAAAGGGGTTAAAGTTTTCTATGGTATAAAAATATAAATTGAATTGCAACTAAAAATAAAACCTTATTATATATTTTTTGGTATCTTAGGATGAAGTAAATGTAGAGCGAATGAGTAGAGTTAATTGGATAATTTAATTACACTGTTGAAGCAAAACACTGTACCAAAGACACTTTAAATATAGTGGTTGTTTACTAAAAGACCTTCATTGACGAGGTAGAAGCCACAAACCGAGGAAGAGCAGATCTTGTCAATCATCAAAACTATCTTGTTTGATTTAACTCTGCGAGGACTTCAGAGGCAGACCTTTGCTTTTTAATTTGTGTGTGCATGCTTTGATGAGAAATGGAGCCCATTGTCAAGTAAATATATACCCTGAGCTGTAATCATATTCAGAGGTTTTCACATATTTGTTAAAGCTTGTTGCTTTACTTGTTTTGTTGTCCCGAACGATTCCCCACCTTCTCCTTTTTTGTACATTCCACTTTTGGGATCTGTGGATGGTTCACAATTTTCTAGATGCTTAATATTCCTACAATATCAAAGTTCCCCATATACTGGCGGTCATAGGTATATTTCATAATAAAAATATATTCCTTATAATCATAAAAAATGTAAATATCTGGTCAATGTTTTGACCCTCATGTATGAATGTAATTTGATCACAAACCCTGTTTTGCTACTGAAATATTTATTTTTTTATAAAATAGTGGAAATACTTTTCTTAATAATTGTTTGTGAGCATGACCCCCCCCTTACAAATGCAATTTATATTTTGTCCTATTTTTCTTCTTTATATTTTTCTTTGTGGCGGTCAGAATGTGTATTTTGACTTATTCCAGTTGAAGATGGTATGTAAATGTTTGGGTGCTTAACATTCATACAATTTTAAAGCCCCCAATATACTGACACTCAAAGGTCTATTTTGTTGTAAATATCACTTATTATCATACAAATTATTATCATAAATACATTAAAATGTGGTCATTGTTTTGACCCCTGTGTGCAATTTCATCACAAACCCTGTTGTGTTAATGAAATATTCATTCTATTACAGTAGAGGAAATTTGTTTCTTAATAATTATTACTTGACTGATTCTAAACACCGTCATAGAGGGATTTTTAAAATTAATTTTACAAGAAAATATGTTAAACTTATTGATACAATATAGCACTATATATTAAAGGAAAATAAGTAAGTATATATGTGTGCCAGGTATTTCATTTTTGGATGCTTTTGTACCTTATATTTTTTTTTCATAATTGCAAAGTAATCAAAGTGGAAAAAATATGCATAAATTAAATGAATCCAAAAAGATAAAATTCCTGCTTACATTTAAATAACTACATGTCCTTATATGCTTCTTGAAGAAAAAAAAAATCTTCCTGAGAAGGTATTTGCCTTATTTGGTTATAGCTACAGTTTCACTGATTAATGCAATTCTAATTTATTATTATTTAACTGAATTTAAACAAAAGTCTGTTATTGGATTAATTATTAATACTGTTTGAGAAATGGGGATCCCTCATTGTGCTTTGCAAATCATAAATGTCAAATATCTGAAATACTTCTCTTCATAGATATAGCAATATACAGTTTAAAGCCTGTCACACTGCATCTGGAAAATGTCACAAGAAACACAAAATAGGACCCAACACAGAGCAGTGGTACAATGACTTATTCAAAGATACTAAAAAAGTAAGAGGAAATAAAAAAGAAAATATAAGATTTTGCCAGTATTTAAAACTTTATTGCTTCTTGAAAATAGCAATATAAAGATTAAATTAGAGAACATATGTTGGGCTACCGCCCATTAAGAATTCATAAAAAAGAAAATTATTTTTAAGGCAAAGAAATTATGAAAACGTAATAAATATCAATATATGCAAAAACACACACAAAAAGAACAACTTAAAGGAATATGAAACTCAAGCTTTTTCTTTTATGATTTAGATAGAGTAAACAATTTAAAAAAATACTTATATTATCAAATCTTATTCTTTCTGTTTGTATCCTTTTTTAATGGAGTAATGATGCACTACTGGGAATTTGCTGAACACATTGGGTAAGCCAATGACAGAAGGCACATATGTGCAGCTGCCAGTTAGCAGCTAGCTCCCAGTAGCACATTGCTGCTCCTGAACCTATGTAGGAATGCTTTTTAATAAATGATACAAAGAATACAAAGCAATTAGACAACAGAAGTATTTTTTTATTGCATACACATACACACACATTGTAAATATATATATATATATAGAGAGAGAGAGACCTATTTATCAAATGTCTGTTGGACCTGATCCGACAGTGCGGATCAGGTCCGACAGACATCGCTGAATGCGGAGAGCAATACACTCTCTGTATTCAGCATTGCACCAGCAGCTCTTGTTCCCCTGCAGACTCGCAGCCAATTGGCCGCCAGCAGGGGGGTGTCAATCAACCCGATTGTACTCGATCAGGTTGAATTGTGGCGATGTCTGTCCGGTGGACAGGTTATGGAGCAGCGGTCTTTAGACCGCTGCTTCATAACTGCTGTTTCTGGCGAGTCTGAAGACTCGCTAGAAACACGGGCCCTCAAGCTCCGTTCGGAGCTTGATAAATGGGCCTCAGAGAGAGAGAGAGAGAGAGAGACATATATATATATATATAAATATATACATATATATATTTATATTTGTATGTATACATATAAACAATAAATGTTTTTAAATAATCATATCATATATTATTAGTGCAATTTATAAGGTTTTACCAAGAACAAAATTCTTAGTGTAACTTAATTATTTTTGTCTCCTTTACTGTTTCTAGTTTGGGGCAGACATAAATGAGCTTTTGCTGAGAACTAAAGATACCACTGTATAAAAACTTGCAAAGTCAAGTGTATTTCATCATACTTAAGTAGGATGGAGGCACTCCAGCTTCCCTGGGGCAATGGAACAAACACAGTTTTCAGAGCTATTTTACGGGGGGGGGAAAATATTGGCAAAATATATAGTGAACTTACATTACCATGCTGTTTTATTTTTCTTAGTTCATCATGTTATTGGAGGGTTAGATTTCAAGCTTAATCTCCCTTTAATGTTAGACTAAACAAAAGGACCTCTTAAAAAACAGTTTTCTCTTGTTAAGTGTATTCAGTCCACGGGTCATCCATTACTTATGGGATATATTCCCTTCCCAACAGGAAGTTGCAAGAGGATCACCCAAGCAGAGCTGCTATATAGCTCCTCCCCTCACATGTCATACCCAGTCATTCTCTTGCAACTCAACTAGATAGGAGGTTGCGGGAGGTCTGTGGTGTTTTTATACTTAGTTTATTTCTTCAATCAAAAGTTTGTTATTTTAAATGGCACTGGAGTGTGCTGTTTGTTCTCAGGCAGTATTTGGGAGAAGAATCTGCCTGCGTTTTCTATGATCTTAGCAGAAGTAACTAAGATCCACTGGCTGTTCTCGCACATTCTGAGGAGTGGGGTAACTTTCAGAAAGGGAATAGCGTGCGGGGTACCCTGCAAACAAGGTATGTGCAGTAAATTATTTTTCTAAGGAATGGAATTGACTAAGAAAATACTGCTGATACCGATGTAATGTAAGTAAAGCCTTTAATACAGTGAGAGCGACTGTTAGCAGGCTGATTTAATTATATACAGTAAAAGTAATTTTCTAAGGAATGGAATTTGACTAAGAAAATGCTATTAATACTGAAGTGATGTTATCAGCCTTAAATGCAGTAGGAAGTCTGGTATCAGGCTTATCAATAAAGATACATATTCCTTAAAAAAAGGATGTTTAAAACGATTTTGCTGGCATGTTTAATCGTTTTGTGAGGTACACTGGTGATAAAACTTATTGGGGCATAAATTTTTTCCACATGGCTGACCGGTATTTCTGCATAGAAACAGTTAACTGAAACTCCCAATGTTATAATATTGAGTAGGAGGGGCCTATTTTAGTGCTTTTTTGACGCAGTAAAATTCAGGCTCAGTCTTCCTGCTTCTTCCTGCATGACCCAGGTCGTCTCCAGAGAGCTTAAGGGACTTCAAAAGTCATTTTGAGGGAGGTAATCAGTCACAGCAGACCTGTGACAGTGGTTTTGACTGTATTTCAAAAAACGTTTTTTTGTTTACTGCTTATAAAAAACCGTTTTAGATATTAAGGGGTTAATCATCCATTTGCAAGTGGGTGCAATGCTCTGCTAACTTATTACATACACTGTGAAAATTTGGTTGCTATAACTGATTGGTTTCATTGTTATTTCAACTGTGACAGTTTGTTGTGCTTCTTAAAGGCACAGTAGCATTTTTCTATATTGCTTGTAAAATTATTTACAGTGTTTTCCAAGTCTGCTAGTCTTATTGCTAGTCTGTTTAAACATGTCTGACACAGATGAATCTGTTTGTTCACTATGTTTGAAGGCCAGTGTGGAGCCTCATAGAAATATGTGTACTAAATGTATTGATTTCACTTTAAATAATAAAGGTCAGTCTTTATCTATAAAGGAATTATCACCAGACAATGAGGGGGAAGTTATGCTGACTAACTCTCCTCACGTGTCAGTACCTTCGCCTCCCGCTCAGGAGGCGCGTGATATTGTGGCGCCAAGTGCATCAGAGAGGCCCATACAAATCACTTTACAAGACATGGCTACTATTATGAATAATATCCTGACAGAAGTATTATCTAAATTGCCAGAACTAAGAGGCAAGCGCGATTGCTCGGGGATAAGAACAGAGCGCTCTGGTGCTATGAGAGCCATGTCCGATACTGCGTCACAGTTTGCAGAACATGAGGACGGAGAGCTTCATTCTGTGGGTGACGGATCTGATCCAGGGAAACCGGATTCAGAAATCTCTAATTTTAAATTTAAGCTTGAGAACCTCCGTGTATTGCTAGGGGAGGTTTTAGCGGCGCTGAATGACTGTAACACAGTTGCAATTCCAGAGAAATTATGTAGGCTGGATAGATACTATGCAGTACCGGTGTGTACTGACGTTTTTCCTATACCTAAAAGGCTTACAGAAATTATTAGCAAGGAGTGGGATAGACCCGGTGTGCCCTTTTCCCCACCTCCTATATTTAGGAAAATGTTTCCAATAGACACCACTACACGGGACTTATGGCAGACGGTCCCTAAGGTGGAGGGAGCAGTTTCTACTTTAGCTAAGCGTACCACTATCCCGGTGGAGGATAGTTGTGCTTTTTCGGATCCAATGGATAAAAAATTAGAGGGTTACCTTAAGAAAATGTTTGTTCAACAAGGTTTTATCTTACAGCCCCTTGCATGCATTGCGCCTGTCACTGCTGCTGCGGCATTCTGGTTTGAGTCTCTAGAAGAGGCCATTCACTCAGCTCCATTGGATGAAATTATGGACAAGCTTAAAGCACTTAAGCTAGCTAATGCATTTGTTTGGGATGCCATTGTACATTTAACCAAACTAACGGCTAAGAACTCCGGATTCGCCATCCAGGCGCGCAGAGCGCTATGGCTTAAATCCTGGTCAGCTGACGTGACTTCTAAATCTAAATTGCTGAATATTCCTTTCAAGGGGCAAACCTTATTCGGGCCCGGATTGAAAGAAATTATCGCTGACATTACTGGAGGTAAGGGTCATACTCTTCCTCAGGACAGGGCCAAATCAAAGGCCAAACAGTCTAATTTTCGTGCCTTTCGAAACTTCAAGGCAGGAGCAACGTCAACTTCCTCCGCTCCAAAACAGGAAGGAACTGTTGCTCGTTACAGACAGGCCTGGAAAACTAACCAGTCCTGGAACAAGGGCAAGCAGGCCAGAAAACCTGCTACTGCCCCTAAGACAGCATGAAGGGATGGCCCCCTATCCGGAAATGGATCTAGTGGGGGGCAGACTTTCTCTCTTTGCCCAGGCGTGGGCAAGAGATGTCCAGGATCCCTGGGCGTTAGAGATCATATCTCAGGGATATCTTCTGGACTTCAAGGCTTCTCCTCCTCAAGGGAGATTTCATCTTTCAAGGTTATCAGAAAACCAGATAAAGAAAGAGGCATTCCTTTGCTGCGTACAAGACCTCCTAGTAATGGGAGTGATCCATCCAGTTCCGCGGACGGAACAAGGACAGGGATTTTATTCAAATCTGTTTGTGGTTCCCAACCTACCCATGATCCAAGAGGGTCAGTACATGACCACAGTGGACTTAAAGGATGCCTACCTTCACATGCCGATTCACAAAGATCATCATCGGTTCCTAAGATTTGCCTTTCTAGACAGGCATTACCAATTTGTAGCTCTTCCCTTCGGATTGGCTACGGCCCCGAGAATCTTTACAAAGGTTCTGGGCTCTCTTCTGGCGGTTCTAAGACCGCGAGGCATAGCGGTGGCTCCGTATCTAGACGACATCCTGATACAGGCGTCAAGCTTTCAAATTGCCACGTCTCATACAGAGATAGTCCTGGCATTTCTAAGGTCGCATGGGTGGAAGGTGAACATGGAAAAGAGTTCTCTATCACCACTCACAAGAGTCTCCTTCCTAGGGACTCTGATAGATTCTGTAGAGATGAAAATTTACCTGACGGAGGCCAGGTTATCAAAGCTTCTAAATGCTTGCCGTGTCCTTCATTCCGTTCCACGCCCGTCAGTGGCTCAGTGCATGGAAGTAATCGGCCTAATAGTAGTGGCAATGGACATAGTGCCATTTGCGTGCCTGCATCTCAGACCGCTGCAATTGTGCATGCTGGGTCAGTGGAATGGGGATTACTCAGATTTGTCCCCCCTACTAAATCTGGATCAAGAGACCAGAGATTCTCATCTCTGGTGGCTATCTCGGGTCCATCTGTCAAAGGGTATGACCTTTCGCAGGCCAGATTGGACGATTGTAACAACAGATGCCAGCCTTCTAGGCTGGGGCGCAGTCTGGAACTCCCTGAAGGCTCAGGGATCATGGACTCAGGAGGAGAAACTCCTCCCAATAAATATTCTGGAGTTAAGAGCAATATTCAATGCTCTTCTTGCTTGGCCTCAGTTAGCAACACTGAGGTTCATCAGATTTCAGTCGGACAACATCACAACTGTGGCTTACATCAACCATCAAGGGGGAACCAGGAGTTCCCTAGCGATGTTAGAAGTCTCAAAGATAATTCGCTGGGCAGAGTCTGACTCTTGCCACTTGTCAGCGATCCACATCCCAGGCGTGGAGAACTGGGAGGCGGATTTTCTAAGTCGTCAGACTTTTCATCCGGGGGAGTGGGAACTCCATCCGGAGGTGTTTGCTCAACTGGTCCATCGTTGGAGCAAACCAGAACTGGATCTCATGGCGTCTCGCCAGAACGCCAAGCTTCCTCGTTACGGTTCCAGGTCCAGGGACCCGGGAGTGACGCTGATAGATGCTCTAGCAGCTCCTTGGTTCTTCAACCTGGCTTATGTGTTTCCACCGTTTCCTCTGCTCCCTCGACTGATTGCCAAGATCAAACAGGAGAGAGCATCGGTGATTCTGATAGCGCCTGCGTGGCCACGCAGGACCTGGTATGCAGACCTAGTGGACATGTCGTCCTGTCCACCATGGACTCTACCTTTGAGGCAAGACCTTCTAATACAAGGTCCTTTCAATCATCCAAATCTAATTTCTCTGAGACTGACTGCATGGAGATTGAACGCTTGATCCTATCAAAGCGTGGTTTTTACGAGTCAGTTATTGATACCTTAATACAGGCACGAAAGCCTGTTACCAGGAAAATCTACCATAAGATATGGCGTACAGGGAGTGCAGAATTATTAGGCAAGTTGTATTTTTGAGGATTAATTTTGTTATTGAACAACAACCATGTTCTCAATGAACCCAAAAAACTCATTAATATCAAAGCTGAATAGTTTTGGAAGTAGTTTTTAGTTTGTTTTTAGTTATAGCTATTTTAGGGGGATATCTGTGTGTGCAGGTGACTATTACTGTGCATAATTATTAGGCAACTTAACAAAAAACAAATATATACCCATTTCAATTATTTATTTTTACCAGTGAAACCAATATAACATCTCAACATTCACAAGTATACATTTCTGACATTCAAAAACAAAACAAAAACAAATCAGTGACCAATATAGCCACCTTTCTTTGCAAGGACACTCAAAAGCCTGCCATCCATGGATTCTGTCAGTGTTTTGATCTGTTCACCATCAACATTGCGTGCAGCAGCAACCACAGCCTCCCAGACACTGTTCAGAGAGGTGTACTGTTTTCCCTCCTTGTAAATCTCACATTTGATGATGGACCACAGGTTCTCAATCGGGTTCAGATCAGGTGAACAAGGAGGCCATGTCATTAGATTTTCTTCTTTTATACCCTTTCTTGCCAGCCACGCTGTGGAGTACTTGGACGCGTGTGATGGAGCATTGTCCTGCATGAAAATCATGTTTTTCTTGAAGGATGCAGACTTCTTCCTGTACCACTGCTTGAAGAAGGTGTCTTCCAGAAACTGGCAGTAGGACTGGGAGTTGAGCTTGACTCCATCCTCAACCCGAAAAGGCCCCACAAGCTCATCTTTGATGATACCAGCCCAAACCAGTACTCCACCTCCACCTTGCTGGCGTCTGAGTCTGACTGGAGCTCTCTGCCCTTTACCAATCCAGCCACGGGCCCATCCATCTGGCCCATCAAGACTCACTCTCATTTCATCAGTCCATAAAACCTTAGAAAAATCAGTCTTGAGATATTTCTTGGCCCAGTCTTGACGTTGCAGCTTGTGTGTCTTGTTCAGTGGTGGTCGTCTTTCAGCCTTTCTTACCTTGGCCATGTCTCTGAGTATTGCACACCTTGTGCTTTTGGGCACTCCAGTGATGTTGCAGCTCTGAAATATGGCCAAACTGGTGGCAAGTGGCATCTTGGCAGCTGCACACTTGACTTTTCTCAGTTCATGGGCAGTTATTTTGCGCCTTGGTTTTTCCACACGCTTCTTGCGACCCTGTTGACTATTTTGAATGAAACGCTTGATTGTTCGATGATCACGCTTCAGAAGCTTTGCAATTTTAAGAGTGCTGCATCCCTCTGCAAGATATCTCACTATTTTTGACTTTTCTGAGCCTGTCAAGTCCTTCTTTTGACCCATTTTGCCAAAGGAAAGGAAGTTGCCTAATAATTATGCACACCTGATATAGGGTGTTGATGTCAGACCACACCCCTTCTCATTACAGAGATGCACATCACCTAATATGCTTAATTGGTAGTAGGCTTTCGAGCCTATACAGCTTGGAGTAAGACAACATGCATAAAGAGGATGATGTGGTCAAAATACTCATTTGCCTAATAATTCTGCACTCCCTGTAAATACCTGTATTGGTGCGAATCCAAGAGTTACTCATGGAGTAAGGTTAGGATTCCTAGGATATTGTCTTTTCTCCAAGAGGGTTTGGAAAAAGGCTTATCAGCTAGTTCTTTAAAGGGACTGATCTCTGCTCTGTCTATCCTTCTGCACAAGCGTCTGGCGGAAGTTCCAGACGTCGAGGCTTTTTGTCAGGCTCTGGTTAGGATTAAGCCTGTGTTTAAAACTGTTGCTCCTCCGTGGAGCTTAAACTTGGTTCTGAAAGTTCTTCAAGGAGTTCCGTTTGAACCCCTTCATTCCATTGATATTAAACTTTTATCTTGGAAAGTTCTGTTTTTGATGGCTATCTCCTCGGCTCGAAGAGTCTTGGAGTTATCCGCCTTACATTGTGATTCTCCTTATCTAATTTTCCATTCAGACAAGGTAGTTCTGCGTACTAAACCTGGGTTTTTACCTAAGGTAGTCTCTAACAGGAATATCAATCAGGAGATTGTTGTTCCATCATTATGTCCTAATCCTTCTTCAAAGAAGGAACGACTTTTGCATAATCTGGACGTAGTCCGTGCCCTAAAATTCTATTTACAGGCAACTAAAGATTTTCATCAAACTTCTTCCCTGTTTGTCATTTACTCTGGAAAGAGGAGAGGTCAGAAAGCTTCGGCAACCTCTCTCTCCTTTTGGCTTCGTAGCATAATACGTTTAGCCTATGAGACTGCTGGACAGCAGCCCCCTGAAAGAATTACAGCTCATTCCACTAGAGCTGTGGCTTCCACCTGGGCCTTTAAGAATGAGGCCTCTATTGAATAGATTTGCAAGGCTGCGACTTGGTCTTCGCTTCACACCTTTTCAAAATTTTACAAATTTGACACTTTTGCTTCTTCGGAGGCTGTTTTTGGGGGAAAGGTTCTACAGGCAGTGGTTCCTTCCGTTTAAGTTCCTGCCTTGTCCCTCCCATCATCTGTGTACTTTAGCTTTGGTATTGGTATCCCATAAGTAATGGATGACCCGTGGACTGAATACACTTAACAAGAGAAAACATAATTTATGCTTACCTGATAAATTTATTTCTCTTGTAGTGTATTCAGTCCACGGCCCGCCCTGTCTTTTTTAAGGCAGATCTAAATTTTAATTAAAACTCCAGTCACCACTGCACCCTATGGTTTCTCCTTTCTCGTCTTGTTTCGGTCGAATGACTGGATATGACATGTGAGGGGAGGAGCTATATAGCAGCTCTGCTTGGGTGATCCTCTTGCAACTTCATGTTGGGAAGGGAATATATCCCATAAGTAATGGATGACCCGTGGACTGAATACACTACAAGAGAAATAAATTTATCAGGTAAGCATAAATTATGTTTTTACATAATATTTAAGATAGAGACTATGTATATATATATATATATATATATATATATAATGCAAAATAGAGCCGCACTCACTGGACTTTGAAAAACAAAACGTGGTTTATTGTTGTGACGTTTCGGGGATCAAACCGTCCCCTTCATCAGACCAAACAAGAGTGAAAAAATAATGTGTCCCTTTATAAGCCCATGACCCCTCCCCCCGGAAGTGACATCATAAACAAAACGTGGTAATCACCATAGTAACATAAGTGAAAAACAATATATATAGTATCTCAATATACAATCAAATAAAGTGAATCATCAAATACAATAATATGGTGTGTAGCAGTGATAATTATGAGGAATCAACACATATTATAGCTGCATATGCTTGATACCTAATATAGATACTGACTAGCAAAATTATTTCGTAGTATATTATAGTTTATACAATGTGCGAATAAACATTCAGCATCCTTCTTTCCAAATAGTAAAAGTCAGTGCTCACTATAAACAATAATGTTTGGCTATATACATTAGTAAAATACAGCTCTTACAGTGTCAATCAGCATTATGACTATCAGAGAGCTGACAGGCTGACAAGCTGTTCATAGGTATATTTTTTGTTATATCCGTTGTGGACATAGTGCCAATCCACTATCTACCTATACCTGGATTTATTACTATTTATGTATTTCTAGTTTCAAAAACACTAGGCCAATTAGACTACAGTGGGGATCTATTAGGTATATGATGTCATTATAGGCTCTAGTATTCATTACATAATTGCCCCATAACAATGTTGCCACTTATAATCTCTGACATTATTTACATTTATATTAAGGGAGTATTTCCCCTTTAAATTTGTATTTTTTGAGAGTATGGTTACAGTAACTGAAGTTATAATGCTGTTATTGATTGTTTCTTATGTTCCAGTACACACGGAGCTGTGGATCTGCTGACAGTTTGTGGGGTGGGTCCTCCCTGAGGTGAGTTAATTCTCATTGGTTAGGTGTTTGATGACAGACTATGCAATGGAGGACACGCTGCAGAAAGTGTGAACTGCTCTACAGGATTAAGGTAAACTTTGAGACGAATATATATAACAAGGTTTATGTAGTGTTGCGGATCCCTTTATGAGCTGATTGCCCCGCATTGAATATGTACAGACTTACCGTTTTGCATGTGTATAGTTTCGGTAATGGAGGTAATATAGAGACTGACTCTGATCAGCCTGTCAGTTCTCTAACAATATTTATGTATGAGCACGGTGAGAATTTCCTTATGAATTGTTTGCTTCTTATTGTATACACACATACAATAGTGAATTGGCACTATGTCCACAAGGGATATAACAGAAAATCTACCTATGAACAGCCTGACAGCTCTCTGATAGTCATAACACTGATTGACACTGTAAGAGCTGTATTTTACTAATGTATATAGCCAAACATTATTGTTTATAGTGAGCACTGACTTTTACTATTTGGTAAGAAGGATGCTGAATGTTTATTCGCACATTGTATAAACTATAATATACTACAAAATAATTTTGTTAGTCAGTATCTATATTAGGTATCAAGGATATGCAGCTATAATATGTGTTGATTCCACATAATTATCACTGCTACACACCATATTATTGCATTTGATGATTCACTTTATTTGATTGTATATTGAGATACTATATATATTGTTTTTCACTTATGTTACTATGGTGATTACCACATGTGTTGTTTATGATTTCACTTCCGGGGGGAGGGGTCATGGGCCTATATAGGCACAGATTACTTTTTCACTCTTGTTTGGTCTGATGAAGGGGACGGTTTGATCCCCGAAACGTCACAACAATAAAGCACATTTTGTTTTTTAAAGTCCAGTGAGTGCGTATCTATTTTGCATTATTGAAAACCACTGTTCCTGACACCATGGCCAGTCAATGAGGAGGTGAGAGTGCTTATCCCACAACTATTGCTTTATATATATATATATATATATATATATATATATATATATATATATATATATATATATATATATATATATATACAGTATATATACATACACACTGTGCAGCCACTCTATTAGGTACAGCCCTGCTGTGCACACAAATTGTTTGTTCCACTATGTTGCACATCACATGGCCACAGTTTTGGTATAAATACAGCAGAACAAGAGAGTACGCCTTCTGTCGGCACAGCAACACCAGCACTGGACCATCCATCAAATACTGAAAAAGGTCACTTGGTCTGACGAATCAAAGTTCCTAGGGCATGATGTTGATGGCAGGCTCTGAATTTGGCGAAAAACAGCATGAATCTATGGACCCGTCATGTCTGATAAAAATTGTGCAAAGTGGTGGGGGTGGTGTTATGGTGTGGGGAATGTTTTCTTGGCACAGATTGGGTCTATTGATACCCCTACATTAATTTACAAAAAAAGAGGAGGACCAATGGCACTACTAGTTATATATAAGAAATGCTCTTAATGTCTTTATAAATAACCATTAATATACGTAAGTAATTGTAATAGGTTAAAAATTAGAGCAAAGGGTGCTATGTACTGTTTGGAGTTTGAAAGTTTGAGAGTGGCTCAAAAAAGAACCACTAGAAGAGTACATCTATAGCACTCAAGAGCTGTATTTAAATATCATGTAGTTTTTTGCTAGTTATACAGACTAAGTTATTAATTAGTGTTCCGATCTCAAAAGAGTCAGAGTCAAAATATCAAATTATAAAACTTAACTTTTAATTTATAACACTACTAAAAATATGCGGGAAAGAAAATACGTTAAAAACACAAGTAATAATTTGGCTGCTTTTTTAAATAGTATATTGGACTACAGAATACACTGTATTGGGGAATAGAATAAGTGGATTACAAGTGTCGGATAGCTTGAGGATTAACCTTTTATTAGTTTATTGATCTAACGTCTGTGTTAGATATTGTAGTTTTGTTGTGTATCAAATTTGGTAATAATATTATATAGGTACCTATGTTGTATATTTGTTTTGGTACCGGTATATAGGTGCCTATATTGAGGCAAATAGTGAGTTAGAGATACATATTTATTGTTTAAGCATAAACACTGTAAAATTATGCATATAAATTTGTATGTATAAATATTAAATTGGCGTAGTGTTATACTGCAGTGAGATGTGAAAATTAGATAGTAGTTATATTAGATCTTAATACGTGTAGGGCCTGTATTGCATAGTATTTGGATATATGACAGGCATATGTTAAATAACCAACTATCGTTTGTTAAACATCAGATAGTAGGTAGTCTTTTGTTAAACTTCAAACAATGATGTTTTAGTAGCTATGTATAAATTATTGTAGGGCTATTGGTTATTAATTAATCTTCACCCTATTGTTGGTTCAATATCAATATAGTTGGTCGTCATTTGTTGAACAACAGAATATTAACATAGCTGTATATCGATTTTCACTGTACTATTAATCCTTGGTTAAATGTCAGTATTGCCTGATGTGATCACAGAGTGCTTGTTTTGTGTTTAATCAAAAGTTTGTAATCCACTTGGATTCTGCTTTTAGTAGTATGGTGTTGCACTTAAAATATATTTTGTCTGTTTTAACAATAGTTTATCATTTGCAAATATGCAATTGTTAGTGATATAGTGTTGCGCATTTAATGTATTAAATTTGATTGGATAATTTATATATACAAACTGTAACCTTCTGGTGTATGATCATATGGTGTTGTATTTGTATAAAAAATAATAATGCTTTATTTTAGCTGTGATTTATAATCAGCAGCTTTTTACTTATGGCAATAGAGTATTTCACATAAACCGTGTTTTATATATTTAGATAATTTTTGTCCATAGGATTTTTCCAGTTATTTTTTGTATATTGCACTGTTTAGTTAACAGATTTTTTTATTTTATATTGTTTTTCATAGTTTTTATATCCAATGCACAATATTATCAATTGTGAATATATAAGTTTGTTTGTAACTTTTAAGCCAATAATTTAATGTATAGTTACTTGCAATCGTTGTAGTCGTGAAATATTGCGTTTGTATGAGAAATAATAATGCTTAATACTAGCAGTGATTTATAATCAGTAGTTATTTATTTTTGGCGTATTGCACATTAATCATGTTTTATGTGGTTAGATAGTTTTTGTGCAAAAGATTCTACCTTTGAAAAAGCCGTGTTAGACGGCGAAACATGTTAGGGATTTAGGGATGTGGTGAGGAGTCAATGTGAACTCCTGTATTTTAGTTGCAGTAATTTTTGGCTTCTATATACTCACAAACTTAATTAGACTATAGAAATACTTGCTATATTATAGAAATACAAGCTTTACTTTATAGCTATATTTTGAGAGGTGGATAAGTGTACGAGAGAAAAGTATTTGGTAGCATCACTAGTATTATTAAATCTATGGCAATAGTATAAAAGCTTTTACCGCACAGCGGATCAAAGTTTAAGCAGAAAATCAATTCACTCACGTTACTATGCTGCAATGCAATTTGCAATAGATCTTTATCATAGATTTGCACTACAAATCTCACAGATTCGCTAAAGGATATCTAAATGTGTTAAAACTTGATGTAGCACCTTTTCGGGAGTTCAATAATTTGCAATAGCAGCATTACATGTATTATTAAACTTACAATAATTGAGCTACAAACAATTACCGCACACAGCAGTTGCAAATATGGGTAAATAAACTGCTGACTTACGAAAGTATGCTTAATTAGCTATAGACACATGAAATATTATCTTTATGGTTTAATATTCAAGAAAGCATTTTGGTGGTAGCTAAACAAACAGTAGCGGTAACCATACAACTTTATATTAAACTTATCAGCTATTTGTTTTACAACAATTATAAGCAATCATAAATTAATCTGTTGGCTCAAAGTTACTGATAAATCTATAGCTTTTCTGTAATGGCAATATTGTGTATTTAACATAAGAACTATCAAAAACGATATCAAATGGAAGAAAAAAACCTGTTAAGTAAACAGTACAATATAACAAAAAAAAACAACAGGTAGAATCTTTTGCACAAAAACTATCTAACCACATAAAACATGGTTAATGTGCAATACGCTAAAAATAAATAACTACTGATTATAAATCACTGCTAGTATTAAGCATTATTATTTCTCATACAAACGCAATATTTCACGACTACAACGATTGCAAGTAACTATACATTAAATTGTTGGCTTAAAAGTTACAAACAAACTTATATATTCACAATTGATAATATTGCACAATCTAATCTAGCACAAACTTACTTCACCACCTCCATCGGAGGCAAAGTTTGTAAAACTGAATTGTGGGTGTGGTGAGGGGTGTATTTATAGGCATTTTAAGGTTTGGGAAACTTTGCCCCTCCTGGTAGGAATGTATATCCCATACGTCACTAGCTCATGGACTCTTGCTAATTACATGAAAGAAAACAATATCAAATAAAAAAAATCTGTTAACTAAACAGTGCAATATACAAAAAATAACTGGAAAAATCCTATGGACAAAAATTATCTAAATATATAAAACATGGTTTATGTGCAATACTCTATTGCCATAAGTAAAAAGCCGCTGATTATAAATCACAGCTAAAATAAAGCATTATTATTTTTTATACAAATACAACACCATATGATCATACACCAGAAGGTTACAGTTTGTATATATAAATTATCCAATCAAATTTAATACATTAAATGTGCAACACTATATCACTAACAATTGCATATTTGCACATTATAAACTATTGTTAAAACAGACAAAATATATTTTAAGTGCAAGGGGATTACAAACTTTTGATTAAACACAAAACAAGCACTCTGTGATCATATCAGGCAATACTGATATTTAACCAAGGATTAATAGTCCAGTGAAAATCGATATACAGCTATGTTAATATTCTGTTGTTCAACAAACGACTACCAACTATATTGATATTGAACCAACAATAGGGTGAAGTTTAATTAATAACCAATAGCCCTACGATAATTTATACATAGCTACTAAAACATCATTGTTTGAAGTTTAACAAAAGACTACCTACTATCTGATGTTTAACAAACGATAGTTGGTTATTTAACATATGCCTGTCATATATCCAAATACTATACAATACAGGCCCTACACGTATTAAGATCTAATATAACTACTATCTAATTTTCACATCTCGCTGCAGTATAACACTACGACAAATTAATATCTATACATACAAATTTATATGCATAATTTTACAGTGTTTATGCTTAAACAATAAAGATGTATCTCTAACTCACTATTTGCCTCAATATAGGCACCTATATACCGGTACCAAAACAAATATCAAACATAGGTACCTATATAATATTATTACCAAATTCAACAAAACTACAATATCTAACACAGACGTTAGATCAATAAACTAATAAAAGGTTAATCCTCAAGTTATCCGACACTTGTAATCCACTTATTCTATTCTCCAATACAGTGTATTCTGTAGTCCAATATACTATTTAAAAAAGCAGCCAAATTATTACTTGTGTTTTTAACGTATTTTCTTTCCCGCATATTTTTAGTAGTGTTATAAATTAAAAGTTAAGTTTTATAATTTGATATTTTGACTCTGACTCTTTTGAGATCGGAACATTAATAACTTAGTCTGTATAACTAACAAAAAACTACATGATATTTAAATACAGCTCTTGAGTGCTATAGATGTACTCTTCTAGTGGTTCTTTTTTGAGCCACTAACAAACTTTCAAACCCCTAGATTAATGTCTGAATGCCACAGCATACGTAAACATTGTTGCTGACCAAGTGCATCCATTCATGTTGGCAGATGGTTACTTCCAGCAGATAATGCGCCGGTGCACAAAGCCTGCATCACTATGGGATGGTTCCTGGAACATGACAATTACTTTTCTTTGCTGCAGTGGCCCACTCAGTCCCCTGATCTCAATCCTATTGAACACCTTTGGGATGAGATGGAAAGATCTATTTGCTGCAGGACTACACCTCTGTCAAATCTCCAGGAGTTGCATGACACATGTTTGCATGAATCAATGCCTAGACAATTTCAGGCTGTTTTAAAGGCTAAAGGCGGCTCAACACATTACTAGGTAGCTGTACCTAATAAAGTGGCCGCACAGTGTGTGTGTGTATATATATATATATATATATATATATATATATATACTGTATATATTATATAAAGCAGCATCTACATAAAGCAACGTAAGTACGAAGTCCTTTAGAGGTCCCTTAAAGAATCAAGCATAACAATGTACTTAGCTTCTTTGTGAAGGAATAGTTTAGCTATATCCCCTCCTCTAGTTAGGTGTAGGTAATCATATGGTCATAGATGTTCTATTATCTTTCACCGTATCGGTGAAAGATAATAGAACATCTATGACCATAAGATTAAGTTGCAAAAAATGGTGAGCCACCGGTTGTTCTGAGCAGCTATCAAGGGATCTAGAATGGCTGCCCTTTAATTGACAATATGGGTGTGAAGATTGTCTATTGTTTTCCTGAAATAAAAAAACAATTATACAAGTCACTTTGTTAAATTAATTTATTTTGGGATGCATTAAAAATCCTTATCATTAGTCCATTGCAAACCAAACATTTATAACATCCTGGTTTAGATTGTGTCAACCATGTGGTATTGAAAAAATAATGTTGAAGATCAGTAGACACTGTCCCACAGCGAGTGTGCTTTTTGAAGATCCAATCAAAGGGAAATCCATATTCTTGAGAGGCAATGTTTTACTGGTCTAAAAACAAGCTTTAAAAAAGCCTATTGGAGGGCTGTGTTAACGCATGCAGGTTAGCGTATTTTAAAGATAGAACTCATTTTTTGTTGTGCATGTATGTTGGGCTAATGGAGGTTAGTACTGGGGATTCTCCAATTAAGAATTTCAGGATGCAGTAAAGTTTATATTTGCTTCTCAGATAACAAGAAAAATAATAGTTGTTCTCTGGGTAAGTGTTAACCACTTGATTTAGGAGACTGGATCTGCAGTTGGAAGCCTAAAATACCACCCTGAAATGCACATATCCCACTTCTTAACCTCTCAGGCCATAGCATTGTTAATCTAGTTCCAGGTTATATACTGTATTTAAAATCTTGGAATTAACCTATATAAATTATATATAGGCTATTGGCATTATTAAGCGTTTTCTTTCATTTTAAAGCAACCATGTTCTAAGATACTTAATTGAAACACAAAACAAGATTCAAAAAGATCCACAGTGTGAGTGCACACATATTTTGGTACAATATGTGTCAAAAAATGGTCAAGCCATATAGATCACAATGATCCATAATTCACATGTATGGTATGTATTAGAATGTTCAACACTGCATGCTGCACGTGAAAACCATGCAAACTGTATGTTTTCATAAAAACCACAGGAAGCTTGTGTCTTTGTGTGGAAACCACATGAATGTTTGTAATTGTGTAATTTATTTAGATTTTAAATGGAGAACAATATTTTATTAAGGCATTTAGATAAATATGTTATATATAATTGTTAGTTGTTGCAGGGTGCTCTAATAAAGTATCAGTAGAGACTCTTCTGTGTGAGCCTCTGCCTTGTCTCTATTTTAGACAACGTGCCTACCTGAGGTATGGAAAATTGCAAGCCACTAATATTTCCTGAGAAAATGTATCTGTGGATTTGTCACATGTGACTACACTCGTTGCTTTTGCTGTAAGCCTGATTTTGAATTTATTGCTCTCTTATCCCTGGCCTTTTGAACACTGTGTTTACGTCCAGTGCTCAAGTAAGGGCTTGTAGTGAGCTAGGCCTCTTAGCCATTGATTCCAGCTTGTTTCATTCTGAAACAGCACTCCACCTGACACTGAGAAGACGCGTACTTGGACAGGAAAGCTGTTTGCTGTTTTTTACACAATTATATTTCTCCTTGGATCAACAAGCTGTTATATACCTGTATATCCTGATGTATCAGAAAAAGCTTTTTTTTTTTAAAGCATTTACATTTATGTGCTTAAACATCCTAATTAGGCAAAAATTCTATATCCCTATTGTTCATACTTTGGAAATAAACCCTTGTACTGCTATCAGTTGGATTATTCCCCCTCCACAAAAAAAATAATTTTTCCCTTGAGTTGATGTTTCACCTCCATCCAATTTGCTTTGCAGCCATAGAGCATATCTGTGCCGTATGGCTGCAAAGCGGGTTGGATAGAGGTGAAAACATCACCTCGAGTAAAGAATTTTTTTTTTGTAGAGGGCAGCCGGATGGGGAATAATCCAACTGATGATAATGACAAAAGGATTTTGCACATCTTAAAAAAAATGTTTTAAAAAAGAGATAAATTAAAGTATTATTAAAATACAAGTTAGATTCAGGATTTACTTTTAGATTGTATAAACTTTACCATCACTGTAATATCATATAACTGTTTACATGTATACAAAATTTTGCAAAAAAGTAGCGCTTACTGAATCATAATGAAAATAACAATACAGTGGAATATGAGTTTATAACAAACATTCTAGACAAAGCATAAAGATTTTCTAAAATCTATTTTGTAACTTTTTGGGATTACATTTTACAACTACTATAAACCTTTCCATTGACCAACAATATATGCAAGTCTGATGGAACCATTTTATAAATTGTATGACTGATTCTTGCCAGGGGAAACTAGCATGATTTTAATCCTCAGTACTTGCAACATAAACTCAATATAAATCAGCAAGTTGTTTAATCGTGCCAATTGACAGTCACATCTGCATTATTGATTTCTCTCTAAGACACACATAGATGTCAGTTATAATAAATGATTATTTAGAGATTAGCACAACACTGGGGACATACCAGTGTTTTTTCTTCTTCTGTTTATAAAAAAAAATATCCATCCACTTTATAAAAAACTATGTTTAAAAAGTAATTCTCTGATTTTGTCTTAGTTCAGTTTTTAAAATGGCATCTCGTTTCATTTGAATTTTTTTTTATCAGTTTTAAAGGGATAGAAATGGCCAAAACTAAAATGTATATGGGTGCATTAAAATTTGAAATATAAACATTTGTGCAATATACTTGTAGCCCTTCCTGTTGAACATTTGCACCTGTATACATTCTGCAGGAGAAGTTGCCTAGGCAACTATTAGACTGGTTGGTCATGTGATCAAGTGAAACTGAAAGAAGAGTGTAAGACACAGGAGGAAGCAGACATGTCAGAGCAGTGAAGGTGTGTGTGAGGCCTGGCTGTGTGAGAGCTGCAGACTTCATCTTGTAAAGTAACAGCATCCCTCTGCTGATTTAGTGTATGCTGCCAGCTGCAGTCTGTCCCTGTTAGAGAGCTGTGGAGAAGAATGCAGACAAAGTAAATGACTGGCAGACCTTGGAGTTTTCTTTCAGCCTGTGCAGAATCCTGTCAGTGGTAAGAAGTATCCTCTCTCCTTGTCATACTGACAGGGCATTCTGTCCATCACATAAACTTATAAACAGCTCTTCCTGTGGATTGCAGTTTCCTATGAGCTGCAACTGTTTAAATGCATGTGGATTACCTTAAAGGGCCCCAACATTTATGTGCACCAACTGGTACCCATCAGCCATTAGGGTGAAGCCTGAGGGTGGGTTCGCAGGTGGTTTGGGAGGGTGCTGGGCCTGGTTAGAGAGAGTCGGTGTGTTAGTTAGCCACTGTATTTCTTGCCTTATTTTTATTTACCATAATCCTTTAATACATGTTCATACTGTTTTACTGTTATTACTGTGTGTGTTGTAGTTATTTATTATGTTCCTGTCTGGGAAACCCATTCTTGCCCTGGATGCCCAGTCAGGTGGAGGCACTGCCACAGTCATGTACCCCAACTCCCAGGTAGCGGAGACTCAGGATCAGCCTGCAGAGCACATGGAGGTAGCTGGGGTAAAGACCCACAGGGGTAATTGTGGGCCTAGGCCAAACCCCGTTACATTTGGTGGTACTGCTGAGATAAATTGGGGTACACCCAGTAAGGATCCGTTAATTCCCCGGCCCACACTCCCATTTGTAACAGATTGGGCCCAGCAACAGAAGGTACCATTGCATCATGCAGTGATGATATGCCAGGTACCTCCCTATAGTGAGATAAAACATGTCACCAAGTGCGTAGAGATTATACTGGGAATAGAGATGGCTACCATCAGAGACATCCTGCATGATTCATACGGTCAAACTTACATGTTAGTATATTCCCATGCAGATTTGAGAGGCCGTCATAGGCCTACATGTCTATACCTTCTTGAAACAGCTCCTGAAGGATGTCGCTTAGTGTACGCTCTCCCTGATAAGGAGGAAGGGGTTACACTGCAGCAACCCTCCACTATAGGCCAAAGAGACTTTAATGTATCAAGTTATTCCCAGATTCTGTCCCCTTTGTCAGAGAAACCCCCCAGGAGATTACCGGTTACCCCTGTAGAGACTGGGGCCATCCCCAAACGAAATATCTACTTTTCCAGTGTGCAAGGGACAACTGCCCCTAAGACCCCAGATCTAGTGGTTCCCTCATCTCCAACATCCCCAAAACCAGGCGATTCCCTATTGAGAACCACAAGTTCAGGAGAGAGTAACATATCTGAAATACTGCAAAAACTCTCAGAAGCCATAGTAACAGCTACCCATACCCACAGTTACCGTAAGCTGAAAGTGTTTTCTGGGAATCAACCTGTTCCTGCCGGGGAGGAGCCCTTTAAGGCCTGGAAGGATAATGCTGTACAATTATTGGAAGAATGGTCTTGTACGGATAACATAAAAAAACAACGGATAATGGAGAGTCTTCGTTTCCCAGCTACAAATATGATAAGGCTGTTTAGGGGAGTGAATGAACAAGCTACCGCACAAGATTACCTGAAAGTTTTGCAGGATGCGTATGGAAAATCTGAGGACTCTGATGATCTATTAATCAAGTTCCTAGCCACTAAACAGAAGGAACATGAGAAAGCTTCAGACTATATCAATCGATTACAATTGTCACTGGGAAAACTGTTTCATAATGGAGCAGTCACTGCATCTGAGTTGGATGCTCGACTATCCAAACAAATTCAGAAGGGAGGCCTTAGCAATGATCCAGTCATGATCATGTTAAGAGTTAAGTTGGATGATCAAGTCTTGTCCTATTCCACACTGATCCGAAAAGCAAAAATACTGGAGAACCAAATGTCCCCATCTCCTCCACAAAAAGGAAATTCTTCTAAAGCTGCAGATAAAGAGGATATGGAACTGTTCGTCCTTAAAAAAAAGGTAGCTGAATTAGAATTATTGTCTAAGTCATCGCCAAGAAGAACAGATTATTCTCCTACCAGGAGGCAGCACCGCAGGGAGACCACAGGAAGGTTATTCCCAGAGGAACAGTCCCCCCGAGGGAACTGTTTTAAGTGTGGAAAATCAGGGCATTTCAAGCGGGAGTGTCCCACTAATTCATCAGATACAGAAGTGGATGTGCTAGCTATTGAGCTGGAGGAGGCTCAAGCTACCAGTCCTTTCAGGAAAAGAGGAAAAAGAACCACACCCATATTATCTGTGGGGGCAAAGATCGGGCCCAAATCTCTGATACAGTTACAAATAGAAGATATTCATGCCTCGGCCTTGTTAGATACTGGATCCCAGGTCACCATCATTAATAGAGACTTCTATGACCATCATCTAAAACATATTCCCCTGGAGCCAGCAGGAGAGTTGCAGTTGTGGGGAGTGGGATCTCAGGCCCAGCCTGTAGAGGGATGTATAAGAGTGACAATAACAATCCCACAGTTAAACACAGGAATGATCTGCCCTATGGAATTGGAAGCTCTTGTATGCTCCATGAAGAAAACAATGTGCGCCCCAATAATTTTGGGTACCAACGCAAGAATGGTGCAGGACATGTTCAGGGCCTACCTAACTGAAGTGGGAGATGTATCTCTAACCAGACTGATGGAAGTCAGCCCTGTTCTAGGGAAAGAATGCCATCGACTAGCCCTACAAGCTAGACCAGGATCATGCCACTACTCAGGGAAAGAACCTTTATTTGTAAGGCCTGGAGAGACTAAGACTCTACGAGCCATAGCATCTATGCACCATGAAATATCAGGAGGAACCAGGCAATACCTCATTGAGTCCTTGCCTGAGGAGGATGAAAAAAAAGGGTGGACTCTCATACCTGAGGTGAAAGACTGGCGGAATCACTGGTGTAAAGATTTTCCCATAATGATAAGAAACTTAACACCCACAGAGATCAGAATTGATCGTCACCAGAAGATTGGTGTGATTCACTTGTTGGACCAAGTCTCTTCAGTAATGTCTGTAAAGGCAGAACAGGGAGGTGATCATGAAGGACCTATAGTTTTTGAACTGGAAGATTCTCCTCTACCACCAAAGTGGAGAGATAGCCTCCGATCCAAATTAGCTACTCGAGAGAAAGTTTTCTCCAGGAAAGAAATGGATGTGGGATGTGCAAAGAGTGCCACACATGCTATCAGACTTTCTGACCCAGCTCCTTTCAGAGAAAGATCAAGGAGAATACCCCCTCGAGATGTGGAAGATGTCCGGGATATACTCAAACAGATGGAAGAATCTGGCATTATTAAAGAGTCCAGAAGTCCATATGCCTCACCCATAGTGGTAGTTAGGAAAAAGAATGGCACAGTCCGGCTTTGCATAGACTATCGGACTTTAAACAAAAGGACTGTGCCAGATCAATATACTCTGCCACGGATAGAAGATCTGCTAGATGCCCTTTCTGGAAGCCAGTGGTTCAGCGTCCTGGACTTGAGGTCTGGGTATTATCAGGTACCCATGAAGAAGGAGGATCAGGAAAAGACAGCTTTCATCTGTCCCTTGGGATTCTACGAGTTTACCAGGATGCCCCAAGGGGTCACTGGAGCTCCCGCCACCTTTCAAAGGCTGATGGAGAAGACTGTGGGGGATATGAATCCCAAAGAGTGCCTAGTCTATCTTGATGACCTCATAGTGTTTGGAAGGACACCAGAAGAGCACGAACAGCGATTGCTGAAGGTGTTGGATCGACTCCAAGCAGAGGGTCTGAAATTATCAATAGACAAATGTCGATTTGCCCAGAACTCTGTTACATATGTAGGTCACATTGTTTCCGCACAAGGTGTGACAACTGACCCGACCAAAATTGAAGCGGTGATGAACTGGCCCAGGCCAGATAACATCAGTGAGCTGCGCTCATTTCTTGGATTCTGCGGTTACTACCGGAGGTTTGTGAAAGACTATTCAAAGATTGCTCGAGAGCTACACAACCTGTTAAAGACTACCTCAGCTATAGAGGGTGTTAAGGCGCCAAGTCCTAAAGACTCCTTCGGAAAGAAATGGACCTCAGGATGCGAAGAAGCCTTCTTAATCTTGAAGAAAAGACTCACAGAAGCTCCTGTATTGGCATATTCAGATCCCGAGAAACCATATGTGCTCCATGTTGATGCCAGTATGGAAGGCCTAGGGGCCGTATTGCATCAGAGCTACCCAGAAGGGTTAAGACCAGTGGCCTACATAAGTAGAAGTCTAACTGGTGCAGAGAAAAACTATCCGGTCCATAAGCTAGAATTCTTGGCGCTCAAGTGGGCAATTGTGGACAAGTTACATGACTATTTATATGGAGCAACATTCGAGGTAAGGACGGATAACAATCCGCTTACTTATATTCAAACAACAGCAAAGCTGGATGCCACAGGGCATAGGTGGCTGGCAGCATTGTCAAACTATAGTTTCAGCCTTAAATACAAGCCAGGCCCTAAGAATGTCAGTGCGGATGCTCTGTCCCGCAGACCTGGACTTCCTCCTCATGAAGAAAAGGAGGAATGGGAAGAAATCCCTGTGCCTGGGGTAGGAGCCCTGTGCCAAACATATGTAGTGGCTGAGAGGCAGGATGAGTTCTCTGAACTCAGAGGAATAGACTCCATATGTCACTCCCCAGAAGCCGTACCAGAGGTATTCTGTGCTCCAGCAATGCTCCAACAGTGGTCTCACATAACCAATGAAGACAAGAAGAAAGCCCAGTCACAGGACTGGTATATAGGTACAGTCCTCAAGGCAATGAGAGCCAAGAACCCTAAATTACTGAGCTCCCTTCCCATTGGACAAAGAGATTTGTACCGGAGAGAATGGAGTAAACTACATCTAGAAGATGGAATCCTTTATAGAATTATAAAATACCATGACCACCCTGGTCGAAAGCAGCTAGTGTTACCTCATAGATATCGGGGAATGGTCCTGAGAGCTCTCCATGATCAACATGGGCATCTTGGGGTAGACAAGACCTATGGCCTGGTACAAGACCGGTTCTATTGGCCTCGCATGAGAGAACATGTTGAACATTATGTGAAGACCTGCAGAAGATGTATTCAGAGAAAGACTCTGCCTGTGAGAGCTGCCCCTATGGGCCACCTGAGAAGTACAGGACCCCTGGATCTTGTGTGCATGGACTATCTATGTATTGAGAATGATACTACCGGAATTGGGAATGTTCTGGTAGTAACAGACCATTTCACCAGATACGCTCAGGCTTTTCCCACTAAAGACCAGAAGGCTGTGACCGTAGCCAAGGTCCTCTGGCAGAAATATTTTATGCACTACGGTCTGCCCAATCGAATACATTCTGATCAAGGTAGAGACTTTGAGAGTAAGCTGATCAAAGAACTGCTGGATATGTTGCAGGTTCACAAGTCCAGAACAACACCCTACCACCCTGAGGGTGATGCCCAGCCTGAGCGTTTTAATAGGACACTCCTAGACATGCTCGGGACTCTGAAACAAGTGGAGAAGCGGTCCTGGAGTAAGCATGTAGAAGCCATGGTCCACGCATATAATTGCACAAGGCATGAGTCTACAGGATTCTCACCCTATTTCCTAATGTTTGGAAGGGAAGCCAGACTACCGATAGATGTCCGGTTGGGGGTGTCCCCAGATGGGACAAAGTCAGACTCTCACTTCCAGTATGTGAGGACCCTCAGACAAAACCTTCACAGTGCCTACGAGTTGGCCACTCAAGCTGCGGCAAAAATGGAGGAACGCAACAAAAGAAGATACGATACCAAAGTGAAGCATCAGGAAGTCCAAGCGGGAGATAAGGTTCTCCTCCGGAATCTAGGGGTACCTGGGAAACACAAATTAGCAGACAGATGGAAGGATACCCTATTTGAAGTTGTGTCTAAGCTAAAGGGGCTGCCAGTGTATAATATAAAAGGCCCAGAAGGCCGGATCAAAGCTTGGCATAGGAACCATCTACTACCAATAGCCTATATCGATGAAGAGGAAGGGAGTAGTAGTGAATGGGAGAAAAGCACAACGGAGAGTCCTGAAAATGAGGCAGTAGAGACCCCAGAAGCTCTTAGTGCTGATGATCAATGGTGGTCTCCTCCTGCTGAGGAAACACAGCACTTTCCTTCCTCTCCTCCCTTAGCCTCCTCTACATTGAATCCCAACAGCCCCAACTTTGTGCCTGGGACCCCAAAAAGAGACTCTTGTATCATGGGAAAGCCAGGGTCTCAAGCATCTGGTGAACTCCCCACCCAAGTGGCCAGAGCTGAAGATTCCCAGGAACATTCTGGACTTCCTCAGAGAGAACAGAGACTGGGTACTAGAATACGACAGCCTCCCAGGGTTCTTACTTACGATCAAGTCGGAGAACCCAGTTATGTACATATGCCCCAGGTACAGTCTAAAATGGTTGATTTACTGTATGCGGTTGCGGACATTATGAATGTTGGAACCTCTCTGTACTAGAATAAACTGTAAGATAGTTAACATTTGTTTATTGGACTGCATTTATTATTATTTATATGTTTTGTTTTTCAATTTACCTCTTGGTGGAACCTTGCCAGTGGAAGGCAAGGATTTTACAAGGGGGAGAATGTAGCCCTTCCTGTTGAACATTTGCACCTGTATACATTCTGCAGGAGAAGTTGCCTAGGCAACTATTAGACTGGTTGGTCATGTGATCAAGTGAAACTGAAAGAAGAGTGTAAGACACAGGAGGAAGCAGACATGTCAGAGCAGTGAAGGTGTGTGTGAGGCCTGGCTGTGTGAGAGCTGCAGACTTCATCTTGTAAAGTAACAGCATCCCTCTGCTGATTTAGTGTATGCTGCCAGCTGCAGTCTGTCCCTGTTAGAGAGCTGTGGAGAAGAATGCAGACAAAGTAAATGACTGGCAGACCTTGGAGTTTTCTTTCAGCCTGTGCAGAATCCTGTCAGTGGTAAGAAGTATCCTCTCTCCTTGTCATACTGACAGGGCATTCTGTCCATCACATAAACTTATAAACAGCTCTTCCTGTGGATTGCAGTTTCCTATGAGCTGCAACTGTTTAAATGCATGTGGATTACCTTAAAGGGCCCCAACATTTATGTGCACCAACTGGTACCCATCAGCCATTAGGGTGAAGCCTGAGGGTGGGTTCGCAGGTGGTTTGGGAGGGTGCTGGGCCTGGTTAGAGAGAGTCGGTGTGTTAGTTAGCCACTGTATTTCTTGCCTTATTTTTATTTACCATAATCCTTTAATACATGTTCATACTGTTTTACTGTTATTACTGTGTGTGTTGTAGTTATTTATTATGTTCCTGTCTGGGAAACCCATTCTTGCCCTGGATGCCCAGTCAGGTGGAGGCACTGCCACAGTCATGTACCCCAACTCCCAGGTAGCGGAGACTCAGGATCAGCCTGCAGAGCACATGGAGGTAGCTGGGGTAAAGACCCACAGGGGTAATTGTGGGCCTAGGCCAAACCCCGTTACATACTTCTATTAGCAAAAATGCTTATAGTAAAAGTTAATAATGTTTTAGTAGCATACACACATATCCTGTGAAAGCCCATGCACCAGTATTCAAACACCATGGGGTAGAGTTATCAACTGTCGGGAGGACATGATCCGCTGTAGATGATCATGTCCGCCAGACATCGATAAATGCCGACAGCATACGCTGTCGGCATTTATCATTGCACAAGCATTTCTGGTGAAATATTTATGCAATGCCACCCCCTGCACATTCACGGCCAATGGGCCGCTAGCATGGGGTGTCAATCATCAGAGGTGGCGGATGAGTTACAACCGCTGCTTCTTAAAGTGAAGGTAAAGTTAACAAAACTTGTTCACTTCATATTATAGCTTTTTTTTAAAATAGGGCTAGTTTAATTCATCATATTTTTTATATTGTATATTATATAATAATAATATATAATAATAATATTATATAATGCTGTTTTTTACCTTTTAAACAGCTGACGATGATAATCTTTCCTCCACCCACCATTTTGTCCAATTGATTGAAAGACGAGTGATATTTGATCCTTCAATGCTCCTCCCCCCCCCCACGGGGCGTTTAGCCTATTCCTTGCAACGTCATGCGAGTGCTAAGCGCATGCGTTAAACCCGTATTATTATAATTTATTCTCCATGCTCATTCATGAGACGTACATGCTCTGTAGATCTTATCTTAAAATCTATAAAAATAAGAAAATCGCATTCAACATCGATCGCTGATAATATAGCTATTGCAAAGTATTTTAGTCAGCACTAAATAATACTATTGAAATCGTTTGCTCCTGGATTTACTTACAAGGTATTTGAGAGATGGAAAATGAAAGGGCTGACCTTTATTAAACAATTGGTCACTTCTGAAACAACAATTAGAACATTTCTTGATATCAGAGTAGAATTTAACCTACCACAAAATGACCATTATGCGTATCTACAAATTAAGCATTTTATTTCAGAGCTCAGACTTAAATTTAGTACAAACTGGGCTCATCCCCCTTTAAGGAGTTTAATCAACCAATATAAGAGTGGGTCTACGTCAATCTCTCCACTATATCGTTTGATGATGGCCCCTAAACATGAGACCCATTTAGAGAAAATAGTAGCTATTTGGAATAATAGTTTTCCAGAACTCAGGCCCCATCATATACAAGTGAGTTTGAATTTACTTAACAAAATGGGCAATGCTCTAGCTTGGCGAGAAGCACACTTAAAATTGATTTATGCGACATATATTACTCCTGATAAACTGTCAAAATGGTACAGAAACATTAGTAGCTGCTGGAAGTGTCAGGCACAACAAGCAAATCTCCTGCACTGTATCTGGGCTTGCCCCAAAATTCAGCAGTTCTGGCTGAAAATTAAGTTCTGGTTGAATAGAAGTTTAAAGATTGAAATAAATCTAGAGGCTCAAATGGTTATTTTTTTAGTTAAATTCTCACAGCAACTAAAAAATTATAAGTTAATTAACACCTTAATATTATTAGCTAGAAATATGATCCTGCAAAATTGGAAAGTGTGCCACCCTCCCAAATTTATTAATTTTAAAAAAGAAGTGTTGAAACAATGCATGGTGGAACTATATGCAATGTCAAAGTCTAGTGAGCCTCAGTTAAAAAGATTTCTTGATAAATGGAGTATAGTTATTCTATCTCTGCCACCTCTTGTACAACGGCAATTAATAAGCCCTATTAGCCACTCGGCCTATATACTTCAGTTGATCCATGCTGGCAGTTACCCTACATTTTGGGCTGACTAGATGGGAGAGGGGAGAGCACGGGTAGGGCTGTCGGGAGGAGTAGGACTTCTCTTTCTTTTTCTTTTTTTCTCCCCCCCTTGCGGTCCTGATATCATAAGGAGCGAATCTTCTCATATTATACTTTCAAGTCCGGTCAAGAGAGCTATGTATTGTATATTTGTGTTTCTTCCTTTACCATGGACGACACTATTTGGTTTACCTCTGTAATGAGATATTTTTTCTTGTTTTTTTTTTTTTGCTTTATTCCTTTGTATGCCCTTTCACAGACGGTAACACTATGGTGTTTTTTTTTGTCTCCTTTTTCTTTGTTCCTTCCTTTTTGATTTCATATATGTCTGTGTTATTGTATGATGTTTATATCACTAATAAATAAATGGTTTAAAAAAAAAAAATACGATTGAAATCGTATTTCTAATAAATAAATAATTTGAAGATTATTAAATTGTACATTATGTGTTTTTTTATGTACGAAAAAGGAAACCGCACAGTAAACTTACACAGTAAAGAGAACAAATCGATTTGAAAATGGTTCACGATCGCAAGTATGCAGCTGCTGTCTAGGACAGTAGAGTACTCAATAATTATTGTAATTCAATAAATAATATGGGTTCAATTTATCAAGCTCCGTACGGAGCTTGATGCCCCGTGTTTCAGGCGAGCCTGAAGACCGCTGCTCCATAACCTGTCCGCCTGCTCTGAGGTGGCGGACAGAAATCAACCTGAGCGAATACGATCTGGTTGATTGACACTCCCTGCTTGCGGCCAGTCTGCGGGGGGCAGCATTGCACCAGCAGTTTGCAAGAACTGCTGGTGGAATTGTCTGCATTTATCGATGTGTGGCGGACATGATACCCTACATCGTATAATGTCCATCCGCACTATCATAAATAGACCCCTATGTTTCAACTGGTATTGGCGCATGTGCAGTTCAAGTGATCATCATGAATGACGTAGAGAGCGGGTGGGACCGCTCAAGAAGACAAATACAGGAGAACACAGAAGTAAGGGCTGTGAGGAGTTGGCAAATAGACGCTACATAATTTAAAATATAAATAGTATAAAAACTATAGGTGTAACATTAAAAAAAGTTAGCGACTGCATTAATGTACTATTAGTAAATGCTTAGGTGTCTTCTATAACGTTTAACTTTACCTTCACTTTAAGCTTCAGACGGACCTGAAACTTCGGGGGTAGATTGTAGCATCCGCTGCTTGATAAATCTACCTCATGACTATTTAGAGAGATGCCAGAGAGAAGCCCCGGCGATGCTTGTCACTCGACAGGCATGATCGCCGGGGTAAGAGCAGTTAGGATCCCCCAGATCTCCCTCAAGGTGGGAGAGTGCTCATGACGGCTCTGAGCCGTCATTAGCACCAGAGTGAGAAACTCTGTGACGGCTCAGAGCCGTCATTAGCACTGAAAGGGTTAATTTGTGGGGGGGGGTTTGTTTGTTGCTTTTTTTTGTATATTTTAGCAGCAGGGTACAACATTTTTCTTTTTCATTAAATCTAAAATTATGTTATTAAATTTAACTGAAGTTTTCCAAATGTGCATAAAAACAAATATTTTTGATTTTGCATGAGAGACATTTACTGCCATCCAACACTTCGGCTTCCACCAGCACTTATACCTTAGAGAAATTGAAGTGTTAATGTGATCATATTATGATTGAATTTGTTATGGCATACAGTTATTGCTACAAAACCAGTCCAGCGAGACCAATCAGGGTGCGCTCACATTGTCTATGTATAACACAAAGCAGAAAAAAACAACAATAGTCCCAAGATAGAGATGATGGTCGGACTCCAGCCACAGGCAACTCTCCCTAAAGATAGACTCGATAGAAGAAATCTGCAAAACAGGAGGCGCCTCATAGAATAGTAACATTTGTACAAGGAGAATACTCAAAAAAGACATGTGCAAACTCACATAGTCAGGGGGCACACACAGTGCTATAAGGCGCAAGCCGAGACCTCTAAAGTCGCCCGGCAGACTATCTCCCGGTAACCAGCTTCCGATCACGTGATGATACGTCCACCAATCAGGATCTTCGCTACAATAGCGTCAAGGGTGGTTTCTTCAGTGTATCCGCCAACCGACTGTGTCTTTGAAACACAAGGGTTACTTCAACAGCATTCGTTAAAAAAAAAAAAAAGGTCTTCTTTCTGCTTCTTCTGAATCTGAATTCACCTAATCCGTAAAAAATATGCTTGATTGCACAGTCAGTTCACAGGTATAATGCAGTTTTGTCCAAATAATTTGATTTTCTGGCTGCTTTGACAATAAAATGAGCTTTTTTTCATTCTTTTCTCCCACTGTGTGGGCCCCGACTACCTGAGTTTGTACTTGTTTTTTTTAGTGTTCTCCATGTACAGACATAAAGTTATTGCGTGAATTTTCCTCAGAAACTATGGTGGTAGAACACTTATTGTACTCCTATAGCCAGTTGGCTATGTTTGCGCGCAAGCATTATCCACAATGAATTTTAGTGTGGACCCTTATAGAAATCTATTATCTGAGGGAAAGTACACACCTGCGCTATCCTACATGAGTATTGTAGCATTTATTATACTACGGTGCGCACAATATATATTGAAGCACTTGAAAGTGATGCAGAATATCTGTAATAAAAAGCTGACTAGGTGATAACACCTGAACAACAATTAATTATTTTTTTATCTGAATAACATAGAAATGTAAAATATACGCAACACATGGGTTTCCCAATGTAGGCCTAACGTGATGTCTGGTTAGTGCACATGAAAATGTAGTTATCTTAGGGCGTATTGAAATATTAAATATGAATAATAATTATTAAAAAATTATAGATAATGTAAAAAAAATAAATATATATATATATATATATAAACTAAGGATTATTAGGATTTCTTTACATTATCTATAATAATTTGTAATAATTATTAATATTTTTTAATATTTTAGATTTAATATTTCAATAACGCGTTTTAAGATAATTATATTTTCATGTTAGTCTTAGATTGTGAAACCTCAAGTGCATTTTACATTCCTATGTTCTTTACGTGGAATTTCTTTTATTATCAAATATATATTTCTCTATATATGTGATAATGTTAATGTATCAAATAGAAAAAAGAGGTCGATCCCAGTATCCTTGTAGTATAAGTAAAAACAGCCTTTATTGCTTCAATTTTAAAATAACAAACATGATACACGCACAGAAGGTATCAGGTTTTACGCGTTTCGGCTAGTGCCGTACTCATAAACCTGATTAGGCACAGGTGAGTGCCATCTTAAAAAGGTTACAAAACATGGTTATTGGTTGGTGCTCAACACACCCCTATTAACCATTAAAGTACTGAGTGCACACAATCAATTACTTATTTCACAGTAATATTTCTGTAGAGAGAGCATATCTAGTAACGAAATAATGAAATAACGTTAGAGTATGTAAAACAATAGAGACAAAAGCAAAAGCATAAGCATAAACATGAACTTGCAAAAAACATGAACAGCAGAACCAACATTGAACATACACTAATTATGCAAAACTCATATTTAGACATAATGATAGTAATAAACAATGAGTATATATCAATTTGACGTCACTTTAGGAATAAACATATGTTTAAGAAGGTTCAAAAGCTAATAGATTTAACAAGTAACAGAATAACTTTGCCGTTCATATAGTTCAAGCTTACACTTGTTGTATTGGTTATATAAACATATGCCCTATTTATATGTCAAATATATATATTTTTTTAAAAAAATTAAATGATTAGACAAGAGATGATGGCTATAGTGCATATATTCATGTTAAAACATCAATCATTAGAGAAGATGTATGTATTTAAAGCCTATATCATCTTTTAAGCCTATATCATCTTTCAAGATTTATCGTGAGCAGATTACCCCACAACATGTATATTACAAAGATTATTTTGAGAAATTTATGTATTAAAATGAGGTGCACTGGACCATGAAGCCAATCATTACTTCCAATGATTTATAATGTCAAACTCAGAATTAAATCTGTGTGGTATCTGAGTATTTAGCTTCATGATCCAGTACACCTCCTGCCTTGCCAAAAGTTCTTCCTTATTCCCTCCTCTAGGGGGCAAATTGACAGTTTCAATGCCTCGCCATTTGAAAGATCTGGTGTCCTTGCCGTGTACCTCAATAAAATGTCGAGATAGTGCCGAGCATGGTTTATCATGTTTGATATAACCAAGGTGTTCTCTTATCCTTGTTCGGACTTGCCTGCTTGTCATTCCAACATACTGCTTGGAGTGTTCTCGACATTCTATTAGGTACACGACATAAACACTGTAGCATTTGATGCATCCTTTATACAGAAACTTGTCTCCGGTTGAACACGAGTAGAAGTCTCTGCCTTCCACAACAGTGTCGCAGGCCTTACACCTATGGTCCCCACATTTGTAGGTGCCATTGACCTGTAACCAGGAACTTTTCTTCCTTTTATTAGAAGGTAGAAGACTAGGGGACAAAAGATTGCCCAAGGACAGATTTTTGGAGTAGACACACCTAAATCCTTTTTCCACTGTCGTTTTCAAGTGTACATCACCCAGGAGGATAGGAAAATATTTCCTGATGATGCTACATACAGTGGAATAATCTGAAGAATATTGGGTGATGAAAATGAGCGGTCTTTCTTGCTCATTCACCTTATTCTGTAGATTTTTTGGATTTCTCTCCAATGTGACCACTTTTTTGGCTACATTGTCTAATAATTTTGGGGGATAACCCCTATTTTTTAGCCTCTGTTTGATTTCCTTAGTTTCTGCATAGAAATCTTTTTCACTGCTGCAGACTCTCTTTGCCCTTAGAAACTAGCTTTTTGCAATGCCACTAAATACATGTGGAGGATGACCACTTTTATGATGGAGAATTATATTCCCTGAAATGGGCTTTCTATAAAGTTTTGACTCAATCTTTTTTGTCACATGATTTCCAGTTAGTGTGACATCCAAGAAATTAACCTTAAAGGGATGCCACTCGTATGTAAATTTTAGACCATGGCTTGCCTCATTTAAGAAACCAAAAAATGTTTGGGCTTGTTCTTCACTTGACGACCAGATAAAAATCAGGTCGTCTATGAAGCGATGATAGAAAACCACTTCTGCTCCGAGGGGGCTCTCACCTCCATAAATAAAAAAGCGCTTGAGCCAGCCCATGTACAAGTTCGCATAGGAGGGGGCAAACTTGGCCCCCATGGCTGTGCCCCGTTTCTGGAGGTAAAAGACCCCCTCAAAGCAGAAGTAGTTATGCTCTAATAGGTACTAATACGTAAGATGTATCTTATGTTTACTGATGACATATCAGCACTGGACTGTAGAAAAAATTCAATGGCCCTTAAGCCCATGCCATGGGGTATGCTAGAGTATAGAGAGACCACATCAATGGTCAGCCAGCTATAATCTTTCTGCCACTCAATACACTCCAGCATACCCAATACATGTGAGGTATCACGAATATGACTGGGTAAGGCCAAAACATATGGCTGCAGTACCCCATCCAACCAATCACATAAAGGTTCCAGAAGGGAACCTATCCCTGATCCAATTGGACGACACTTTACATCAGTCACGCTCTTGTGGACCTTGGGCAGATGGTGGAAGACGGGGATGATAGGATGAGTAACATATAAAGAATCTGCTGTTTGTTGATCAAAAATACCTAAATCAACCCCATCATCCAACATCTGCCCAAGCTCATATTGAAAATGTTTTGTTGGATTTTGGTCCACAATAGAGTATGTGTTATGGTCAGTTAACTGGCGCAATGCCTCATTTACATAGTCCACTCGATCCAACACCACCACACTGCCTCCCTTATCTGATTGTCTTATCACGATGTTATCATTGTTTTGTATAGAGAGGATCGCTTCTTTTTCTAATTTAGAAAGATTTTGTGTGACAGGAGCGGTGGATAGACTAAGTTTTTTTAAGTCATCCACTACTCGTGTATGAAAAACCTCCAAAGATTTGCCTCTATTGTGTATAGGATAAAAATTAGAGGCAACTTTTCTCTGTGGTAATTTGTTATCAGTTATCATACTAGATACTGTGGATTCCCTTTCTAAACTCTCCAATGATGTGATGCTACATGCTTCTTGAAAGGTAAGGGAGGGAAAGTTTGTGGGGTGTGTAGTATTGGATATACATGATCTAGTATCATCAGCTTTGGCTGTCATCTCAAAATGTTTGTTCAATGTGATCTTCCTTATAAATCGATTCAAGTCAATTATGGTTTGGAAAAGGTTAAACTTCCTGTTTGGGCAAAAGCCCAAACCCAGTTCTAAAATCTTAAGCTCAGCTTTATTTAGTGCATATGAAGACAAATTTATGACACTACTGGAAATCGCTATTTTGTTTGTTTGGGGTCTCTCAGAGTGTATCTGTGTTTTGGGGCGTAAACCTGTTTCCCCCCACCCCCCGTGTGTTTCTTGGCCACATGAAAAACCTGCGATGTTGTGGCAACTTGTTGTAAGGTACCAAATTCTGGTTGTGTATTTGGATGTGCAAAGTCTTGTTGTTTAGCCTGTGTATTTTTAGGTTTTGTACCTACATTAAATTGAACTTTATTAGTGACGTGTGGTCCAGATTCTGCCTCTTCACCACTGGTCTCTAAGTGTTTATTATATTCCGCGCCTGATCCCTCATCACCAGAAGTAGAAGCTCCCTGTGATGAAAAATCATCATCAGTTGTTTCTGGATCAGAGAAAGTAACTCTTTTTTTTGTTTTGTTATTCTTTCTCTTCTTGTGATGAGGGATATGTGGCTGTATATCAGTATTAACAACAATACCTTTATTATCTGCAGTACTAGTATTACTGATGTTGTCTTTATTCTTATTTTTATTTTGTTTTGTGCATTGTGTTTGTTTTTGAAATTTCTTCTATTACGCTTATTTATTCTCTGCCAAATAAAGACCTGATTGTCAGAATAATCTTTTTGGTCACGTAAAAACTTAGTATGTTTTATAGAAATCAAATCCTGTCTTGAAGATTCAACAACATCCCTCAACATCACATCAAAACACACATATTCATCACTGAGTTTAAAGTTATTCAATTCAGCTTGTAACTTTACAATTTCATTTCGAACCATAATCAGCTGATCACTTTTGTATTTAATAAGCATACCCATGAGTCTTAAAGAGCATTCAGAGAGTATATTGTTCCACTCTCTGATAAAATCTTGGTCAGTCACTTCAAAATTTGGGAACATTTTAACTTGTAGACCCCTGGGAATCATATGTAATGATAGATATTTGTTAAGTATCCAGGAATCTAATTTGAGTCTTATTTCCTTGAGTCTCAAAATTTCCAAATTATGGAACAAATCTCCCAATTTAACATCCATAGATACTGCTGAAAAAAAATTTGTCCAGGCGCTCCAACTGCTCGTCTCCCCCCTAAGAACGATCGATCAACTCAGCCGCTGCCCATCAGGTGCTGTTTCTACAAGCACCCCAGCTACGCGGCTCCTCGCTGAACCAGTTCCGGCTTGCCTCCAGGTGCAAACAGCCAATGGGTTGGGTCACGTGGTGGGTGGTCAGCCAATCCTGTGCTTAGAAGGTGTCTTTTGAAAACAATATCGCCAAGGTAGCTGTGTTGGCTCCGAAAATGAGCACTTTATCCGCCCTCAGTCACTTCTAAATTGCTTGAGGATAGAGGGTATCTGGAAAAGGATCCCTTGTAATCCCAAAAATGATATATCAAATAGAAAAAAGAGGTTGATCCCAGTATCCTTGTAGTATAAGTAAAAACAGCCTTTATTGCTTCAATTTTAAAATAACAAACATGATACACGCACAGAAGGTATCAGGTTTTACGCGTTTCGGCTAGTGCCGTACTCATAAACCTGATTAGGCACAGGTGAGTGCCATCTTAAAAAGGTTACAAAACATGGTTATTGGTTGGTGCTCAACACACCCCTATTAACCATTAAAGTACTGAGTGCACACAATCAATTACTTATTTCACACTTAAGAAGAAATGGGAAATGGAAGTGAATGGGGAAAAAAGGGAATAATATATACATATATCAAATCTGAAATGAGTTGACAAGGGCAGTTCATAAAAAACTCAGTATATATATAATGCTGTTGTCAAAAGCCTACTACAAATTACATGTTATCAATATTGGCAAAAAACACGGTAGTGTAATATTTCTGTAGAGAGAGCATATCTATTGCTTCGACAATAAAATGAGCTTTATTTCATTCTTTTCTCCGACTGTGTGTGCCCCCGACTACCTGAGTTTGCACTTGTTTTTTTTAGTGTTCTCCATGTACAGACATAAAGTTATTGCGTGAATTTTCCTCAGAAACTATGGTGGTAGAACACTTATTGTACTCCTATAGCCAGTTGGCTATGTTTGCTCGCAAGCATTATCCACAATGAATTTTAGTGTGGACCCTTATAGAAATCTATTATCTGAGGGAAAGTACACACCTGCGCTATCCTACATGAGTATTGTAGCATTTATTATACTACGGTGCGCACAATATATATTGAAGCACTTGAAAGTGATGCAGAATATCTGTAATAAAAAGCTGACTAGGTGATAACACCTGAACAACAATGAATTATTTTTTTATCTGAATAACATAGAAATGTAAAATATACGCAACACATGGGTTTCCCAATGTAAGCCTAACGTGATGTCTGGTTAGTGCACATGAAAATGTAGTTATCTTAGGGCGTATTGAAATATTAAATATGAATAATAATTATTAAAAAATTATAGATAATGTAAATATATATATATATATATATATAAACTAAGGATTATTATGATTTCTTTACATTATCTATAATAATTTGTAATAATTATTAATATTTTTTTAATATTTCAGATTAAATATTTTAATAACGCGTTTTAAGATAATTATATTTTCATGTTAGTCTTAGATTGTGAAACCTCAAGTGCATTTTACATTCCTATGTTCTTTACATGGAATTTCTTTTATTATCAAATATATATTTCTCTATATATGTGATAATGTTAATTTATATATATATATATATATATATATATATATATATGTATGTATATACCTATATATCTATAATAATCTAACCCATAATAAGTACACTGGGTCTTCACAATGACATAATATTGGATGAAATGTGATCCTTAAAATGTTATGGATTTAATATTTATTTATTTGTAAAGTGCCAACACATTTAAAAGCACTTCAATGATTCAATCAGCATACTTTGTAGATAGATAGATGGGTGGATGGATAGATATATCAATGAGAGAGATAGAAGATAGACTGATAGATAGATGATAGATAGATAGATAGATAGATAGATAGATAGATAGATAGATAGATGAGAAGATAGATAGATGTTTTATTTTATACTTTGGCCCTTGTTTTATTTATTTTGTATTCATAGTTAAAGCTTTAGTATTCTAAATGTATATATTCACTAACGGTTATATTGTATCCACAGAAAAGTACAGACTTTAATATCCCAGAATTGGCTGCTACTTCTCCAACATTTAAATCGAAGGCTACTGCCAGCAAAGCCCATATTCTTTTTATCTCTTAGGTTCTTACTCTACCAGCAGGCCCATGGGATAGGTTATTATGCACACACCTCTAGTTTCCTCCATTCCCTGCTGATCCCCTCATCTATTGCTTTACAGCTGCAAGCTTGCACAAACCCCCAGGGACAAGCAACCATGACGTAGTCTGCAAACTATTGCCTCCCCCCATTAATAACAGCACTATAAACCGAACTGCAGTTCAGGCCAGCTGCTACATTGACAAATTCACTAACTCACCTTGTTAGAATTACATCCACTGACAAATTGATTGCCCAGCTGTGATACGTAAAGGCTATTTTGTAACATATGTAGAAGATCAAAAATGAGACCCATATGTATATTCTACTTTCTTTTACCCTGATGGATAAGGGCCATTATTGAAATATTTTGTAATACTTTCTTTATTCTGTGATTTAAATATTTGAAAACAGGGACAATGTGTAAAATTGAGGGCCTACGAAACAATCACAAGTTTAACAGACCATTATAGTGAAAAACGTACATGCTCTCACCAGTTAGAGCATACAATACCAATGAAGCAAAGCACCTCCAGTGTAGTGCAGGCTGCCAAGGAAGCTGCCCAGCTTTCAATCACAAATCCACACACAGCAACACTTTAAACTAAAAGGGTCACATAGAAATGCATTGTTTTGGGCCTTATGCCCTTAATCATGCATGGTTGATACAACATGAAGCATCATGGCTATAAATTGATGCTTCGTGTGGTATCAATCATACATGATTAAGGGCATGAGGCCCGAAACATTGCATATGTGTGACCCTGCTGTGAATAAAGGTCTTTTTTATTTTAAAGTGCTGCTGTGTGTGAACCAGTTAGAGCATGTTGTATTATTACTATCAACCGTGCAACTCTATGTGTTAAATCCTGCAAAAGAGTTAAACATTTTGTTAAAATATGGACCCACAAAGAACTGCTGGTTCAGAGCGGAAGCCAATCAGCAGTGGTAGTTGCACAGCTTGGTCATGCGACTAGCCCTGCTAATTTGGTCAGTGGCAGTTTCAGTTCAGTACCAGCAGTTTAATACGGAACTGAGACATACTTTGTGGGTCCATTTAAGAGATGTCAGGCAGATGCTGCCATAAGCAATGCATTCATTCTTCTATTGCAATGAAAGGGTTAATAATAATATATTATTTGAAACAAACTATAATCTAGTGTCAAAATGTTTCTATTATGATTAAGATAGAGCATGCAATTTTACTTCTGTTATCTAATTTTCTTCGTTCTCTTGTAATCCTTTATTGAAAAACAACATTGTCTCACACATGTTCAGCTAGCTCCCACTAGTGCATTGTTGCTCCTTCAGCAAAGAATACCAAGAGAATGAAGCAATTTGATAACGGAATTAAAGGGCCGCTAAAGTAAAAATAAATCATTTTCATGATTCAGATAAAGCATGCAATTTTGAAAATACTTTCCAATATACATCCATTATTAAAACATGCACATTTGTTTTATATTCACACTTTCTGAGGCTCCAGCTCATACTGAGCATGTGCAAAAGTGCACTGTATATACATATATGCATTTTGTGATTGGCTGATGGCTGTCACATGATACAGGGAGATTAACTTTGAAATTTCCAGAATTTTTTTTTTACTGCTCAGTTCAAATTCAAAGTGCAATTGCATTGTCTTTTTCTTCTGTTAAGTGTGATCAGTCCACGGGTCATCATTACTTCTGGGATATTAACTGCTCCCCTACAGGAAGTGCAAGAGGATTCACCCAGCAGAGCTGCATATAGCTCCTCCCCTCTACGTCACTCCCAGTCATTCTCTTGCACCCAGCAACTAGATAGGTCGTGTGAGAGGACTATGGTGATTATACTTAGTTTTATATCTTCAATCAAAAGTTTGTTATTTTAAAATAGCACCGGAGTCTGTTATTACCTCTCTGGCAGAGTTTGAGGAAGAATCTACCAGAGTTTTGCTATGATTTTAGCCGGAGTAGTTAAGATCATATTGCTGTTCTCGGCCATCTGAGGAGTGAGGTAAACTTCAGATCAGGGGACAGCGGGCAGATGAATCTGCATAGAGGTATGTAGCAGTTTTTATTTTCTGACAATGGAATTGATGAGAAAATCCTGCCATACCGATATAATGTCATGTATGTATACTTTACACTTCAGTATTCTGGGAGAATGGTACTTCACTAGAATTACACTGTAAGAAAGACATAAAGCTGTTTAATAACTAGAGATTATGTTTAACGTTTTTGCTGGAATGTAAAATCGTTTTCATTTGCTGAGGTACTGAGTGAATAAATGTTTGGGCACCATTTTTCCACTTGGCAGTTGCTTAAATCTGTTTTTTTCTGTCAGTTTCTGTTCTCCCTCACTGCTGTGTGTGTGGGGGAGGGGCGCTTTTACTATGCATCAAATATTTCAGTCAGCAACTCATTGTATTCCCTGCATGATCTGGTTCATCTCTACAGAGCTCAGGGGTCTTCAAAACTTATTTTGAGGGAGGTAATTTCTCTCAGCAGAGCTGTGAGAATTATAGTTTGACTGAAATAAAAACTTTTATTCTGTAATTTGTTTCCTGCTTTCAGAAATTGTTATCTTTGCTAATGGGATTAAACCTTTGCTAAAGTTGTGTTGTTTACAAGGATTGAGGCTATAACTGTTTCAATTTATTAATTTTTAACTGTCATAGATCTTCTGTACTTCTTAAAGGCACAGTACGTTTTAATATTATTCTATTTGAATTGTATTTCCAAGTTGCAAGTTTATTTGCTAGTGTGTTAAACATGTCTGATTCAGAAGATGATACCTGTGTCATTTGTTGCAATGCCAAAGTGGAGCCCAATAGAAATTTATGTACTAACTGTATTGATGCTACTTTAAATAAAAATCAATCTGTACAAATTGAACAAATTTCACCAAACAACGAGGGGAGAGTTATGCCGACTAACTTGCCTCACGTGTCAGTACCTACATCTCCCGCTCAGAGGGAGGTGCGTGATATTGTAGCGCCGAGTACAGCTGGGCGGCCATTACAAATCACATTACAGGATATGGCTACTGTTATGACTGAAGTTTTGGCTAAATTACCAGAACTAAAAGGTAAGCGTGATCACTCTGGGGTGAGAACAGAGTGCGCTGATAATATTAGGGCCATGTCAGACACTGCGTCACAGGTGGCAGAACATGAGGACGGAGAACTTCATTCTGTGGGTGACGGTTCTGATCCAAACAGACTGGATTCAGATATTTCAAATTTTAAATTTAAACTGGAAAACCTCCGTGTATTACTAGGGGAGGTGTTAGCGGCTCTGAATGATTGTAACACAGTTGCAATACCAGAGAAAATGTGTAGGTTGGATAAATATTTTGCGGTACCGACGAGTACTGAGGTTTTTCCTATACCTAAGAGACTTACTGAAATTGTTACTAAGGAGTGGGATAGACCCGGTGTGCCGTTCTCACCCCCTCCGATATTTAGAAAAATGTTTCCAATAGACGCCACCACAAGGGACTTATGGCAAACGGTCCCTAAGGTGGAGGGAGCAGTTTCTACTTTAGCTAAGCGTACCACTATCCCGGTGGAGGATAGCTGTGCTTTTTCAGATCCAATGGATAAAAAGTTAGAGGGTTACCTTAAGAAAATGTTTGTTCAACAAGGTTTTATATTGCAACCCCTTGCATGCATTGCGCCGATCACGGCTGCAGCGGCATTCTGGATTGAGTCTCTGGAAGAGAACATTGGTTCAGCTACTCTGGACGACATTACGGACAGGCTTAGAGTCCTTAAACTAGCTAATTCATTCATTTCGGAGGCCGTAGTACATCTTACTAAACTTACGGCGAAGAATTCAGGATTCGCCATTCAGGCACGCAGGGCGCTGTGGCTAAAATCCTGGTCAGCTGATGTTACCTCTAAGTCTAAATTGCTTAATATACCTTTCAAAGGGCAGACCTTATTCGGGCCCGGGTTGAAAGAGATTATCGCTGACATTACAGGAGGTAAAGGCCATGCCCTGCCTCAGGACAAAGCCAAAGCCAAGACTAGACAGTCTAGTTTTCGTTCCTTTCGTAATTTCAAAGCAGGAGCAGCATCAACTTCCTCTGCACCAAAACAGGAAGGAGCTGTTGCTCGCTACAGACAAGGCTGGAAACCTAACCAGTCTTGGAACAAGGGCAAGCAGACTAGGAAACCTGCTGCTGCCCCCAAAACAGCATGAATTGAGGGCCCCCGATCCGGGATCGGATCTAGTGGGGGGCAGACTTTCTCTCTTCGCCCAGGCTTGGGCAAGAGATGTTCAGGATCCCTGGGCGCTAGAGATAATATCTCAGGGATACCTTCTGGACTTCAAATACTCTCCTCCAAGAGAGAGATTTCATCTGTCAAGATTGTCAACAATCCAGACAAAGAAAGAGGCTTTTCTACGCTGCGTACAAGAGCTCTTGTTAATGGGAGTAATCCATCCAGTTCCACGATCGGAACAGGGACAGGGGTTTTACTCAAATCTGTTTGTGGTTCCCAAAAAAGAGGGAACTTTCAGACCAATCCTGGACTTAAAGATCCTAAACAAATTCACAAAGATCATTACCGGTACCTAAGGTTTGCCTTCCTAGACAGGCATTACCAGTTTGTGGCTCTTCCATTCGGATTGGCTACAGCGCCAAGAATCTTCACAAAGGTTCTGGGTGCTCTTCTGGCGGTACTAAGACCGCGGGGAATCTCGGTAGCTCCATACCTAGACGACATTCTGATACAAGCTTCAAGCTTTCAAACTGCCAAATCTCATACAGAGTTAGTGCTGGCATTTCTAAGGTCACATGGATGGAAGGTGAACGAAAAGAAAAGTTCACTCGTTCCACTCACAAGAGTTCCCTTCCTGGGGACTCTTATAGATTCTGTAGAAATGAAGATTTACCTGACAGAGGACAGGCTATCAAGACTTCAAAGTGCTTGCCGCACTCTTCATTCCATTCAACACCCGTCAGTGGCTCAATGTATGGAGGTAATCGGCTTAATGGTAGCGGCAATGGACATAGTACCCTTTGCACGCTTACACCTCAGACCACTGCAACTGTGCATGCTAGGTCAGTGGAATGGGGATTACTCAGACTTATCCCCTTCTCTGAATCTGGATCAAGAGACCAGAAATTCTCTTCTATGGTGGCTTTCTCGGCCACACCTGTCCAGGGGGATGCCATTCAGCAGACCAGACTGGACAATTGTAACAACAGACGCCAGCCTTCTAGGTTGGGGTGCCGTCTGGAATTCCCTGAAGGCTCAGGGACTATGGAGTCAGGAGGAGAGTCTCCTGCCAATAAACATTCTGGAATTGAGAGCAGTTCTCAATGCCCTCCTGGCTTGGCCCCAGTTGACAACTCGGGGGTTCATCAGGTTTCAGTCGGACAACATCACGACTGTAGCTTACATCAACCATCAGGGAGGGACAAGAAGCTCCCTAGCTATGATGGAAGTATCAAAGATAATTCGCTGGGCAGAGTCTCACTCTTGCCACCTGTCAGCAATCCACATCCCGGGAGTGGAGAACTGGGAGGCGGATTTCTTAAGTCGTCAGACTTTTCATCCGGGGGAGTGGGAACTTCATCCGGAGGTCTTTGCCCAAATACTTCGACGTTGGGGCAAACCAGAGATAGATCTCATGGCGTCTCGACAGAACGCCAAGCTTCCTCGTTACGGGTCCAGATCCAGGGATCTAGGAGCAGTCCTGATAGATGCTCTGACAGCACCTTGGGACTTCAGGATGGCTTACGTGTTTCCACCCTTCCCGTTGCTTCCTCGATTGATAGCCAGAATCAAACAAGAGAGAGCATCAGTGATTCTAATAGCACCTGCGTGGCCACGCAGGACTTGGTATGCAGACCTGGTGGACATGTCATCCTGTCCGCCTTGGTCTCTACCTCTGAAACAGGACCTTCTGATACAGGGTCCCTTCAAACATCAAAATCTAACTTCTCTGAAGCTGACTGCTTGGAAATTGAATGCTTAATTTTATCAAGACGTGGGTTTTCTGAGTCAGTTATTAGTACCTTAATACAGACTAGGAAACCTGTTACCAGAAAGATTTACCATAAGATATGGCGTAAATACCTACATTGGTGTGAATCCAAAGGTTACTCTTGGAGTAAGGTTAGGATTCCTAGGATATTGTCTTTTCTACAAGAAGGTTTAGAAAAGGGTTTATCTGCTAGTTCATTAAAGGGACAGATCTCAGCTCTGTCCATTCTGTTACACAAACGTCTGTCAGAAGTTCCTGACGTCCAGGCTTTTTGTCAGGCTTTGGCCAGGATTAAGCCTGTGTTTAAAACTGTTGCTCCACCATGGAGTTTAAACCTTGTTCTTAATGTTTTACAGGGCGTTCCGTTTGAACCCCTTCATTCCATTGATATAAAGTTGTTATCTTGGAAAGTTCTATTTTTAATGGCTATTTCCTCGGCTCGAAGAGTCTCTGAATTATCAGCCTTACATTGTGATTCTCCTTATTTGATTTTTCATTCGGATAAGGTAGTCCTGCGTACTAAACCTGGGTTCTTACCTAAGGTAGTTACTAACAGGAATATCAATCAAGAGATTGTTGTTCCTTCTTTATGCCCAAATCCTTCTTCAAAGAAGGAACGTCTACTGCACAACCTGGATGTAGTCCGGGCTCTAAAATTTTACTTGCAGGCAACTAAGGAATTCCGACAAACGTCTTCTCTGTTTGTCATTTACTCTGGGCAGAGGAGAGGTCAAAAAGCTTCCGCTACCTCTCTTTCTTTTTGGCTTCGTAGCATAATTCGTTTAGCTTATGAGACTGCTGGACAGCAGCCCCCTGAAAGAATTACAGCTCATTCTACTAGAGCTGTGGCTTCCACTTGGGCCTTCAAGAATGAGGCCTCTGTTGAACAGATTTGCAAGGCTGCAACTTGGTCTTCGCTTCATACTTTTTCCAAATTTTACAAATTTGACACCTTTGCTTCATCGGAGGCTATTTTTGGGAGAAAGGTTCTTCAGGCAGTGGTTCCTTCTGTATAAAGAGTCTGCCTATCCCTCCCGTCATCCGTGTACTTTTGCTTTGGTATTGGTATCCCAGAAGTAATGATGACCCGTGGACTGATCACACTTAACAGAAGAAAACATAATTTATGCTTACCTGATAAATTCCTTTCTTCTGTAGTGTGATCAGTCCACGGCCCGCCCTGTTTTTAAGGCAGGTAAATATTTTTTAATTTATACTCCAGTCACCACTTCACCCTTGGCTTTTCCTTTCTCGTTGGTCCTTGGTCGAATGACTGGGAGTGACGTAGAGGGGAGGAGCTATATGCAGCTCTGCTGGGTGAATCCTCTTGCACTTCCTGTAGGGGAGCAGTTAATATCCCAGAAGTAATGATGACCCGTGGACTGATCACACTACAGAAGAAAGGAATTTATCAGGTAAGCATAAATTATGTTTTATTGTGAGTTTGTCAATTATTAAATTATTTTGTGATTGGCTGATTACTGTCACATGATACAGCATGATTACCTTTGAAATTTGCCAGAAAATATTTTACTGCTCAGTTCAAATTGAAAAAACTATTGCATTGTCTTTTTTGTGAGTTTGTCAATTATTAAATTACTTTAAATTGTAAAATTGTTAATGCTCTATTTGATTCAGAAAATAAAATGTGAGTTTGTCTATTATTAAATTCCTTTGTGATTGGCTGATGGCTGTCACATGATACAGCAAGATTAATTTTGACATTTGCCAGAAAATATGTTACTGCTCAGTTCAAATTCAAAGCGCTATTGCATTGTCTTTTTATTGTGTTTGTCCATTATTAAATTGTAAATTTGTCAATGCTTTATTTGATTTAGGAAAGAAAATGTGGGGGTTTAATGTCCCTTTAAAAAATGTAGCTTGTACATATTTAGTGACATACAGTAAAAGGGGTTCTGTCTGAGGGTAAACATAATTTTTTGCAAACCTTGATTTGAATCCCCAATAGACTTTCAGGGTTTGATTTATGAAGCAGCGGATGCTGCTACCGACCCACTCCGCTTCAGTTCTGCCTGAAGCGGAAGTTAAGAAGCAGCGGTTCTAAGACCGCTGCTCCTTAACTCGTCCGCCACCTCTGAGGTGGTGGACAGCAATCAGCCCGATCGAATACGATCGGGTTGATTATCACTCCCTGCTAGCGGACGATTGGCCACGAATCTGCAGGGGGTGTTATTGCACCAGCAGTTCACAAAAACTGCTGGTGCATTGATAAATGCCGACAGCGTTTACTGTCGGCATTTATCGATGTACGGCGGACATGATTCGCTATAGCGGCTCATGTCCTTCTGCACCATGATAAATTTACCCCTCAATCTTTAAATATATATATTTTTATATGAGTCATACAAAAGCACCACTGAGATAAACGCATTTCACTGAATCATTTAGCTTTTGTTTTTTTCTTTTCATTATTGAAAAATGACAGCGTGTATTTTTCTAGTGTGTTTGTGTCTGGATATATTTATAAATGATAATAATATACAGATGTTACCCACATGTTCTTATGAGCTTCCTCATAATTTTCTGTTAAACACGTGTGATGATGTTCTATGGAAAATCAGCTATGCTATAAAACATGTTAAAGGTCACAGATTTTTTTTTTAATACAACCACAATTTGCTAATTTATCCGGTTATAATATTCAATAGTTGAAATCTTAACCTGTGATTACAATTCAAATCCAAACACAGGGAACAGTACATTATTATTTTTGTAGGGCATCTAAAGAATACATTTTAAAATGTATAATAGTTTTTTCCCCCCCACTTTTTATAAAATATTTGTTACTATAAAGGTAAAAAAACATTTTCAGTTTTTATGCTTAAAGGGACTGTGTTTAAAGCTGATTCAGGAATACCCTTTAAAAAGGACTGGTCTCTCTCTCTCCCACCATCTAATGTGAAGTTGATTTATTTTGTTACATAGCTTTTCTATAGCCGATACTGCAGTATTGGAATTTTAAAATAGGTGGAGGTCTCAATAGTCAAAGGTAGCTGTTTCAAGTAGCAAAATAAAGGTAAAATACACTGTCCCTTTAAGTGTTTGGTACTTAATAGCAAGTCTAACAAACCATTCTTGCTCAGACAGGGACATTATGTTAGTTTAGTTTTTTTAATATGCTCAGATAGTGGCCTTTCATATGAATTATAGGTGTTTTTAGAATTTAATGTCCCAAGTATTATCAACGTAAAGATGTATGGGAAAGGTGAATTAAGGTTAGGGCATTATTTCAATTTCTGTTTGCTGTGCATTATACTTTTACTTTTCCATTGTTCTCTCAAAGTACTGGTGATTGTTTTAAGGACAGATATAAGATAAAGAAGCAGGTATATTTGCACAATGTGATACAGTAATGAGATCTGATTATACCTACAAGCTCAACCCATTTTATTAGGTTGTGGCTTCAAAACACAAAATCAGAGCTTTAATATACACAAATAAGCCTTAAAAGGCTAATTTTCATACATTTTTTACTCTGCAGTTGGTAAAAAAAGCAATTGTAAACACATTAAGGGAAAAACTATTTTACAGTATACTGTCCCTTTAAAGACAGCCAACGTATCCTGTATGATAGCTGTCATTTTCACTCTAAGGGGATTAAATAACGCAGCTCTTGCCAACAACAGCGAGACCTCACTATATCCGAATGCCTCCTGGAGTGAGGCATGTAGTAATGACCGCTGTGCTACTACAGGGCTGAAACCCCTTCAGGACCCCCAATATCTGTGTCATTGAGGGGTAAAATCACACTTGTAACAAATAAGGGTTGCTTAGCCGATACAGCGTATGATTAGCTGAATCATGCATCTAACAAGTTGTTAGCAGGAAGAGAAACAAAAAATTGCAAATCCTAAATGCAGCCAAACTTTCACAAAGAACTCCTGTGGAATAAGCGTATTTCTTTAAAATGATTTAACTGCGTGTAGGAACATTTAATTTAAAATGCAATTTCCATAAAATATATAGTTATGCAAAAAAAAAAAAAAAAAGGTCCTATGTGCTTCTATTAATTATTTTGTGTATGTTTACTGTAATTTAACTCTGTAAACTATAGTGTTTTCACTACCCCCTGAGAGGCTGGAGTGCATTTTGTGTAATGCAAAACGCTGATACTTATACATGCTGCACAGTGATTGGCTCATTTATGTTCAAGTGCTCGCTTATATCTGTCCCTAATTGGCCACAGCAAACGTAAGATAAACCACATTCCAGGTTTGGATCCTGGGCCAACAAAACAATACATAGCTTTCTATTAAAATAGCAATTTTATAGGACTACTAAAAACAGTAGAATTGCATAATTAACACGTGTATAATAAAATGACAATGCAATAACACTTGCTTTGAATTTTAAATAAGCAGTAGATTTTTTTCTGGCAAATTTATTTGTTCTTCCATTTTCCAACCCCCTGTATCAAGTGACAGATATCAGCCAGTCACAGACTAGTATATGTATACCTTGTGAGCTTGTGCACATGCTCAGTAGGAACTGGTGCCTTAGAAAGTGTGCATATAAAAAGACTGCAACTTTTGCTAATGAAAACACATTGGAAAGCGTCTTAAAACTGCTTGCTCTATCTGAACCATGAAAGTTTAATTTCACTTTAGTGTCCCTTTAAATGCCCTTAAATTGTATTTTGCATGCACATGTGTTACAACGCAGTATATCATTTCTTATGAATAAGTAACAAAATAGACTTTAATGTGCCTTTCTTTAGGTAATTTACAATAAAGGAAAAACAACAGCACCTCAATCTAATTCAGATGTTTATTAGAGAGACAAGTAGTTCTTTTGCTGGACTATTTCTATTACGTTTAGGTTATTTACATCATTTAAATATGGGGATGATGTGTTCAAAGTTTTATTTTTCAAAATGCATAGCATACATAGACCAAACAGTGCCTTAGCTTTCTCTGTGTTAAATGCCCCATATTCGTCTGTCTTAATATTACAGCAGAATAATTAACCCAGGCGTCTTAAGTAACCTGGAGGCAGGACACCGAAACCTCCCATTTCCACTTTGAATGTTTAGCCATACTATCTACTTCTCTGTTCCTTGGATTCTAATAGAACTTTATCTTTTTAACTTGATGATCTATTAATTGCAGACAAGAAACACTACAATTCCCAAAATGTGTCATTGGAAAAGTCACATAGCATATTCTAAGGGTCCAATTCGTAAAAATGATCCAGCTTGGAGTGAAATCATTGTTCAGACTTCACAGGGGCAGAACTCTCTGAATTCTCTAAGAAAAGTGGTAAAGTCTGGAATTTCCAGAATGACGAGAGCTGCCTCCCAGAGAAAGTAATTAAGTTTTCTGGGATAGAGAATCTTACTGGGGAGAGTGAGATTAACAGGGGAGCATCTGGCACTGAAATAAAAGATCTTTAAGTAGTAAATACAAATTAAACTGAAATGTTTTCAGTACAATTTAACTTGCATTTGCTTCTGATTTGTTATAGATTACTTTTTTGTCAGTTAATCAATTGTGGGCAAGATTACAAGTGGAGCACAAAAATATTAGCGCTATTGTACACTAATACCTCTCAAGCTAAGTCAATAGCACTTTTATTTTTGCACCCATATTACAGAATAAAAGCAAATGCACCTCTGACCTCACCTTCCATAGTTTTGTTTTGGGAAAACTGCATTGAACTAAATATAAATAGAGGCCACAGGATTTCTACTTCTCTACTCAGTGTAGTGCTTATAGCGCTAAATGAAATCAGGGATCTCGTGAAAACACCAAAACATCTGCTTTAAACTCTGTACATTTTTATAGAGCAGAGTCAAATAAAATACAGCTAATAAGGTATCATGGAATCTTATCCACCATTTATTAGCTATTTTACTTGAGAAAGTGCATACACAGCTTTATCATAAGGTTGTTATTACAATTCATATTCCTTTACTTGTACATTTGCTGATTTTTTTTAATACAGTATTTTCAAGCCTGCTCAGCCATTTGCCCTCAAAGGTGCCCCATTATTAGTACTCAGCAAATATATTAGGTGCTTCAGTTCCAGTGAATGCACATAAGCCTAAAAACACTGGGATTTTTACAGAGATTGGGGTTTGTGCAATAAAGCAGTTATGTTTGATTGCTTGATAAAAACGTATTTTTAATAAGGAGTGCTGAACAAACAGAAGCAAAATTGCAAAGTAATTAAAACAAATGCAGATGTATACATGTATTTAATATATACCTCTACTTATGAAGTTGTGTAAGCAGCTACAGGGCTGTTTCAGTGCAGGCTCACTCATGAGAACCTGCAACCAAAAGTTAATAAACACCAGGCTTTACAACCGCTGATTCTTAAAGGGACAGTATACTGTAAAATAGTTTTCCCTTAATGTGTTAACAATTGCTTTTTTACCCACTGCAGAGTAAAACGTATGAAAATTAGATTTTTAAGGTTTATTTGTGTCTATTAAAGCTCTGATTTTGTGTTTTGAAGCCACAACCTAATAAAATGGGTTGAGCTTGTATGTATAATCAGATTTCATTACTGTATCACATTGTGTACATATACCTGCTTCTTTATCTTATATCTGTCCATAAAACAATCACCAGTACTTGGAGAGAACAATGGAAAAATCAACATTTTATTACATTATCTCTGCTATATCCAACTGGGAGTGTAATTTCTTCTGCTGGCTGTGTTTACAAAGCTTATCTATAGCTTGGACCTGCGGCCACAAACTTTCAGAATAGGTGGGGATACCACATGCTAAATCAACTATTTCAAATGCCAATATAAGGGTAAAGGAGTTACTTGTAAACAATTTAATACACTCCAGCAGGTAAAGTGAATCATTGGGAACAAATTAAAGGGGGGGGGGAATTTTTGAGTAAACTGTCCCTTTAACTTGTCTGTAACAATGACAACCATCATTCATCCTGGAAGACTGACAAGCCCTGCCCTTATACAATTGCACAAGAGCGGGGGCGGGGCTACACAAGTGTATGCTCATGAAATGCTAAATTATGTCTACAGATCCTGCGTCAGAGGACCTAAAGGCATGTCTAAAGGCTCCCTGTCTAGGAATCTTGTATGCGAAAAAAGCAGGAAGGTGACAACAAAGTAACTTTTATTCAGTAGTTACTGAGACAAAACAAACAGGCGACATTTCGAGGTATTATTACTTAGTCATGCCATGCCAAACAAACATACAATAATGATTTATATACTCACACACCACTAGATGGCGCTATTAATAATTTAGCATGTTAACTCTTTCTTAACTCGTGTAACAACAATATTTCACAGTTTTGTTAATCTTTTGTTAATTTTTGTTAATTGTGGTATATATTTAATAGTGAAAAACTCATCTCTAGACTTAAAGGTAGCACATCAACATTAAAAAGGATCAAAAAGGATTTAGCAATGACAGCAATTAATGTTATCAAATTACAAAGACATAAGATTAATTTTATAAAAACACTGATAAATCCCAATCTTTGTTCATGCTTTTTGGTTCGAGAGTTTCTAATTTGTATATCCAAAAGGATTCTCTCTGCTTAAGCAACAACTCCCTATCCCCACCCCTGCGTGGTTTCTCAATGTGATCAATGACTTGGAAGTTAAGCTGACTAATCGAATGGCCAGCTATCAAAAAATAATTAGCAAGAGGTGCTTTTAAATTACCAGTAAGGATATTGCTTTTGTGTTCAATGATATGGTCCTTAGCACTTCTAGTCGATTCACCTATATAAACACCCCCACACGGACACTTAACCATATAAATGACAAATGTGGTTAAACAGGTAAAATAACCTTTAATGTTATTTATTTTTATTTTGCCCGTGTGGGTCATGTTGCTACAACATGAACACCCCAAACATGGGTAGCTGCCTTGATTTTTAGCATGATATTGTTTTTCTCTGCAATAGTAATCATTCTTTCTATTTCTTTCTGAATCTTAAACACATGATTATATGAGAGTTTCCTATAAACCATGTTATCATCTAATTGTTTTTGTATTTGATGTATATAATATTCCTTTTCAAGAACAACTACTGCCCCACCCTTATCAGCTCTTTTCAAAATTATATCAGAGTGATTCTGAAGATCTTGTAAAGCCTTAAGTTGTTTATCAGAAACATTTGTGTTTTTGTGCTTAAACCTCTTAGCAGTAATTCTATACTTTTCAACCCTAGTTTGTAGTTTACTTATATCGTGTTGTACAAGTGTTGCAAATGTTTCTGCACTGTGAGTAACAGATCCTGGAATGAAATTACTTTTCTTTTTTTAAATCCAACTGTTTCGAATGGATCGTAGGACTCTCAGATGTAGTTAATTTCTTATCCCAACATATAGTTTTAAATTTGAGATTTCTAAAAAATGTACACAAGTCCTTTTGCAATTGAAAAAAATTGCAATTTCTTTTTGGGCAAAAAACAAATCCCTTATTCAAAAGTTCAAGTTCATCTTCTGATAATATATACTTAGAAATGTTAATGGCATTATTCACACAGTCTTTAGGGCTTACATATTCAATAGCAGGCTCACTGGTAGTGATGTTCTCTCTATCATCCTGAACTGGGGAGGCGGCAAATACAGACCCTAATGGTGGCGTCCGGATCACAACTGTCTGCCGGTCTTCTTGGCGTTCAAATCTAGAGCAGTGCCTATGTTTTCACCCTCCCCACCTCTTTCGTGGTCTGATTCCTCACCGGAAATAGGACTTGTTTACATTTTTTAGAAATCTCAAACGTAAAACTATATGTTGGGATAATACATTTTTAACTACATCTGAGAGTCCTACGATCCATTTGAAACAGTTGGGTTTAGAAAAGAAAAGTAATTTCATTCCAGGAACTGTTACTCACAGTGTAGAAACATTTGCAACACTTGTACAACACAATTTAAGTAAACTACAAACTAGGGTTGAAAAGTATAGAAATACTGCTGAGATGTTTAAGCACAAACACACAAATGTGTCTGATAAACAACTTAAGGCTTTGCAAGATCTTCAGAATCACTCTGATATCATTTTGAAAAGAGCTGATAAGTGTGGGGCGGTAGTTGTTCTTGACAAGGAATATTATATACATGAAATAAAAAAACAATTAGATGATAACATGGTTTATAGGAAACTCTCATATAATGTTGTGTTTAAGATTCAGAAAGAAATAGAAAGGATTACTATTGCAGAGAAAAACAAAATCATAGGTAAATATGTAGTGTCTAAGAGTATGATCAACCCACCCGGCTGTCCTATCAAGGCAAGTACTAATTCGGTATTTACAAATATTTCCATATTTCTTGAAAAAATTCTTCGTCCCTATGTTGAATTGTCTAATTCCTTCATTAAAGATACAGGGGACTTTTTGCTTAAACTTGACTCCCTTGAACTCCCCACCAGTAAATTCATTTTGTTCAGCCTTGACGTGGAAAGTCTGTACACTAATATTACACACACTAGTGGTATTGACTCAGTATACTCTGTCTTGAGGTCTGATAACAAATATAACGCCGCACAAATAGACTTTTTTGTACAATTGCTAACTATTATATTATATGGTAATTATTTCCTGTTTCAGGATGATAATTTTCTCCAACTCCAGGGCACTGCCATGGGTTCTAACGTCGTCCCCAATTACGCTAATATCTTTATGAATTTATATGAAGAAAAATATTTTTTTCAAATAGTATGTTTAATCGATATGGCGCCACTTAGTGGCGGTATATCGATGACATATTTGGAGGGTGGTTGGGTGATGTTGGAACCCTGGTTGAATTTGTCTCAATGAATTAAATTTGGCTACTAACCACATAAAATTCAAATTGGCCTGGAGTGAGGAGTATTTAGATTTTTTGGATGTGAGAGTCATTAAAATGGGTAATTTGTTTAAAACTGATTTATTTAAAAAAAAAGTACTGATCGAAACAGCCTTTTGAGATATGATAGTACACACCCCCTTCTTTGATTAGGTCCCTACCCTACCCTTAAATTCCAAGTCATTGATCACATTGAGAAACCATGCAGGGGTGGGGATAGGGAGTTGTTGCTTAAGCAGAGAGAATCCTTTTGGATATACGAATTAGAAACTCTCGAACCAAAAGGCATGAACAAAGATTGGGATCTATCAGTGTTTTTATAAAATTAATCTTATGTCTTTGTAATTTAATAACATTAATTGCTATCATTGCTAAATCTTTTTTAATCCTTTTTGATGTTAATGTGCTACCTGCAAGTCTAGAGATGAGTTTTTCACTATATACTATATACCACTGGCATTTGATTAAAAAAAAAAAACTGTGAATATATTGTTGTTATATGAGTTAAGAAAGAGTTAACATGCTAAATTACCAATAGCTCCATCTAGTGGTATGTGAGTATATAAATCATTATTGTATGTTTGTTTGGCATGGCATGACTAAGGGATAATACCTTGAAATGTTGCCTGTTTGTTTTGTCTCAGTAACTACTGAATGAAAGTTACTTTGCTGTCACCTTCCTGCTTTTTTTGTATACTGTTTTGGGGTCTTGGGTAGTGACCCTTATGTGACGTGCAATACCCTTCCTGAGTGCTGGAACCCTGCTGGAATCTAATATTCACAGAGTTTAATAAATGGGGTCCTTAATATAAACTGCACATAGTTTATAAATGAGGGTTTTAATATAATCCTAATACAAGCCTAAAGTTGAACAGCATTGAGATTAAAATAATTGAAATCCTTTTTACAGTTTTATTTTATTCAAGTGTATCCATTTTAGAGTAATTATTATTGTATTATAATAGAGCACACAGTCTCCAAGATTAATGGGACATTTTACTGTATTTTTTTATCCCTTTTAATCATCCAATTTACCTGCTGGAATGTATTAAATTGTGTACAAATCTTTTGCATGTTAAAAACACCACCTATACTACAATGCTATGTACTGCACTATTGTTTATATCAGTGCTTCTTATGCTTCTTAAACTGGGGGTTGAGACCCCCGAGTGGCCCTTTAAAAATGTTTTGGCGTCCACACAAGTTTTATAATGTACTGTGCACAGGGAGACAGGAGAGCAGGAGAGGTCCCTGGTACAACAGTAGTATATGTTGCAATTACTAACTATACAACAGTAGTGAAGCATTTAGGCAGGAAGGAATATGATGTTGATACTGCTTTGTTTGGCTAAATGTCTTTAACTGTTCACACATCCTTGTTCATAAAGGAAAAACATAAATTATGCTTACCAGATAATTTCATTTCCTTCTGTATAAGGAGAGTCCACTGCATCATTCCTTAACGTTGGGAAATACTGAATCCGGCTACCAGGAAGAGACAAAGACAACCCAGCCAAAGGCTAAATACCTCTCCCACTTCCCCCATCCCCCAGTCATTCTACCGAGGGAACAAGGAACAGTAGGAGAAATATCAGGGTATAAATGGTGCCAGAAGAAAAATATAATTTAGAGGGCCGCCCATTGGAGAACACGGGCGAGGGCCGTGGACTCTCCTTATACAGAAGAAAATTAAATTATCTGGTAAGCATAATTTATGTTTTCCTTCCTAATATAAGGAAAGTCCGCGGCATTATTCCTTACTGTTAGGAAACTTATACCCAAGCTCTAGAGGACACTGAATGATAACGGGAGGGACAAAAAGAGAGGCGGACCCTAATCTGAGGGCACCATAGCCTGCAAAACCTTTCTCCCGAAAGCTGCTTCAGTCGAAGCAAAAACATAAAACTTGTAAAATTTAGAAAAAGTATGTAATGAGGACCAGTTAGCCGCCTTACAAATCTGATCCATAGAAGCCTCGCTCTTAAAGGCCCAAGAGGAAGCCACTGGTCTAGTAGAATGAGTCGTAATCCTCTGAGGAGGTTTATGTCCCGCTGTCTTATAAGCAAAGCGGATAACACTCCTTAGCCAAAAGGATAAGGAAGTCGAAGAGACCTTCTGACCCTTACGCTTCCCAGAATAGACAACAAAACAAGGGATAAGTTTGTCTAAAATCCTTATTAGCCTGAAGATAGAACTTAAAGGCGCGAACCACATCCAAATTATGAAGCAAACGTTCCGTTGAAGAAGAAGGATTGGAACACAAGGAAGGAACCACAATCTCTTGATTGATGTTGTGGTCTGACACGACCTTAGGAAGAAAATCTAACTTAGTACTTAGGACAGCCTTATCAGACTGGAACACCAGATAAGAAGGCTCACATTGCAAGACAGCAATCTAAGATACTCTGTGCGCAGAAACAATAGCCAGTAGAAAAAGAACCTTCCAGGACAACAATTTAATGTCAATTTCATGCATAGGCTCAAACGGAGCCCGTTGCAAAACCTTAAGAAAAAGATTTAGACTCAAAGGAGGAGCCTTAGATCTAAACACATGTCTGATCCTAATCAGAGCCTTACCAAAGGACTGTACATCTGGAAGCTCCGAGAGCCTCTTGTGCAGTAAAACAGACAGGGCTGAAATCTGTCCCCTTAGGGAACTGGCAGAAAGGCCCTTCTCCAGTCCATCCTGAGAAACGACAGGATCCTGGCAACTTTCCAAATTACTTTCATTAACAAAATATGCACTTTCTTTTTATATTTACATTTTTTTAGTCACCAGCTCCTACAGAGCATGTGTAAGAATTGACAGAATATACTTATATATGCATTTGTGATTGGCTGATGGCTGTCACATGATACAGGGGGAGTGGGAAAAGACATAACTAAAATTTGTCAGAAAATAAATTACTCATTTAAAGTTCAGGGGCCGATTTATCATGGCCTGAATGCGGCCAAATACCCCTGTTTCCGGAACAGGAGTAAAGAAGCAGCGATCTTAAGACCACTGCTCCTTAACTCGTCCGCCACCTCTGAGGCTGCAGACATCAATCTGCCCAGTCGCATACGATTGAGTTGATTAACACCCCCTGCTAGCGGCCGATTGGCCGCAAATCTGCAGGGGGCAGCATTGCACAAGCAGTTCACAAGAACTGCTTGTGCAATGATAAATGCCAACAGCGTATGCTGTCAGCAGTTATCGATGTCTGGCGGACACTGTAGCAAACAGCCAAATGATAAATCGGCCCCCAAGTGCTATTGTATTGTCTTTTTGTTGATTATACAAATCTACTGTATTTACTGGTCCTTTAAACAAAAAAAAACCCCACTTCATACGTATTTGCTTGCTACTCTATATGGTCTGTTAAATGTGTTCAACCTTTAAATTCCATGCTCTTGTTTGTATCTTTAGAACTATGATACACACTTTTCCCCACATGTAGTAAGTTACAATGTTTAACTATTTCTCAGACCATATGTTTTCACCTTTGGGATATTTTTCCAGCCAGCAACTTAGCTGATGAGGTATGAAAAGTCACAAACGAGGAAATTATTATGGAAGGCAGAAATAAATGCTGACCGCAAAGTGGTACAGAGCACTGTCTAGTTTATCTGTAATATGACTACAAATAGCCGTGTCACAGTAAATAACTTTTATTGATTTTTTTTAATTGATGCAGTGCTCTTTTTTTTGTCATCAAAACACAAGCTTATTTGGATACCAACCACATGAATTAGCTACTGGTCTGTTCATCTAACTTGTTATGATTACTTTAAAAATTCCACCACTCATTGTTTCTCCAGGAAAACGTTACTAAATTCCATTAGTGTAAGCTTCAAATGATGGGAGGATAAAAGTACAATAATTTCTTAATCATCACACACAGAAAATATCAGATAGGATACTGCTGCAGTTAGTGTTGTTCATAGTTTTCACAAGATTGTTCAATTAGACTGCAATGTACATTTAAAAAAAAGAATTAAAATATACACTCAAGCTTATTTGAGACCTCCGGAACACAAAGGGGAACTTGTTTTTAGGGGCTCATCTGTGTTTGGTGGGAGGAGACACTAAAAGAATTTGGTGGAACAGGCAGCTGCGGGGGAATCGGGTAGGGTCAGGGCATATCATGGACAAACCGAAAGTTAAAGACCTCCCAATACATGACAATTCTGCAAGATTAGTTGGTTGTGAGGTATTAAAAACAAAAATATGTAAAAGAGAAAATAATTTAGAGAGTGCATTTCCATATTAAAATTAGCATTAGATAATAATTGAATCTTGGCAAAATTACCCTGATTGGGGCCGAAACTCACACAAAGAGGCAATCATTTATCACTGCTCAGTTTTTAGGTGTGATACATAAAAAATGTTTCATCATGGAGAGCGTATGGACTTTGCAAACACAAAATGATACTACCAATTGCTCATAAACAGATCATACATCATTCACTGTCTTTGAAACAGAGAACACTTGGAGGCAGGTAAAAACTGATCAGTTGGAACCCCGGTTTGGATGATTAACCACACAGTGGTAATATGCTTTTAATGATTTATTTCCTGTGAGTGTATGTCTATACATAAGTATGGTTTTGTTATGATTAAAGGCAATCTTGGTTTGGGGATTGCTCTCTCCCACTTCTTTTTCTTTTAGATACCCTTGTTTGTGTATAACAAGTAATGATTTGAGAGAGCAGCAACAATTGAGGAAGTTAAAAATATAACCTATTACAAGAGATTTGGTGCTCATCTATAATGTCCATCATTCATGTTTTCAATATATTTATCAATATATTTATACCCACTTACGGATTAATTTGAGACTACTTAAATGGAGTAAACATTGCCAGAGCACAAGTTTATATTTAGCTTTTTTATTTTGTTGTTAGGTAGTTAGATAATATGTTTGCGAGTTTAATTAATCTATTTAATACATCACACTTTTCTGTAAAATTTTTCCACTTACTTTCTTTGAGACACCACACATAATCCCTTTCTGAAAAATTCTACACAGTAAAAGGGACCTTTGGCACTGAGCCTGTCGGACCAGCTGCCTGTGTTGTCTAATGAGAATTCCATCTAACTTTAAATGACTAAAAAAATGTGTAGTCTATGTGAAAAAGCTGCATCTAAACATGATGAATATTGTGAAGAAACAAAATAAAATCTAAAATTTAACTAATATAGTTGTATCAGTTGGGTACTTTGTATTAATGCTCAATGGCTGATAGGTGCTTTTTACTAATGCCCATTAAGCATTAGTAGGAAATGAACAACTGATACTTGGTATGTTACTTTAAATATACTTAAACATTAGACTAAACACCTCTTGCTTTTTTATGAAAAATTGTACTTTGTCCAAAACTCCCTTTACAACCAAGAAACAAAATTTGTAACCCAGGGGTCAATTACAATATATTGTCGATTTGCTCCCAAAATTGATTTTTCCTTTCTACCCATATAGGTCATCAAGTTTCTCAAGTGATCATAACGCAAAATGGATTTGTGCGTTAAAATCCTGCTGGCCCAAATACTTTTTCATCAGAAAATCTCCTGAAAAGGCCTTTTTTTTTTATGCGTTAAGTATCTGTTTTTGAGATAAAAATTGGGAGGTCATCTAAAACTGACGGATGCAATAGCCCATTCACATTTCTTAAGGTTACAGTACAGGACTTTTGAATTAACCCCTTTGATCACTGTTTAAGGGAAATACTCATTCACATGTGTGAGGTTAACCTATAATCCATCCTCACGAATGTTAAACTATCTGAATGCCAATTGTATCTTGGCATGATGGACATACTGGCCACAATAGCTCAATCACCATCTTGTATCTTTGTTAGTAACAATATTTTTATTGTTTGTAAATGCATGGTTTCTATTTTGTTGTGATCCGAAAACAAGATGGAGACTATGGGTTTCTACTGCAAGGACTTATGATAACTTCTTATACTGGATTTTAAAAGTACTAAAACTATAGCATGAACCTTTCCCCTTTGCAGCATTGTGTCTGCATAGAAGATGTTAAAACAAGATTGCTTCTTGATGACCAGGGTTTTATAGGGGATGTGCCTTCATGTACGTTAAGTCCAAACATGGTCACACAACAGTGCATTTTAAAGTGCTACATTATTGAACTCCTAGAAGGACCTTTGTGAACATGAACCTTTTAAGAAAGGCATATTGGAAGTGAGCCACAGTGGTCATAATCTCAACCAGTGGACACCATGATTAAAAGAAACATTAGATGCTAACTTAGAGGGTAGAACTTACTGTCCCTTGTTCATGTTCTCCTATTGGTACAAATTAGTGATGTATAAAAGTAAACCTCTTTGTATTATAGGGCATATTATTAATTAAATCAATAAGGCAATCCAAACTTATTTTGTCATGCTTGCAGAAAGATTTAAAAAGATCTGCCACATAATTGCTTACATATTTTACTATAATACACATCTATACTGATCAAGGCATATGCAACAAATCAACATGACCTATAATTCTTCTGTTTATTTTCGACCAGCAGAAAAAAGTAAATAAAAATTGTATATGTGAAAAATCAGTGATATTATTTCCTTTTATGCTATAGCTAAACCGCCAAACCCCTACATCGCAATAAACCTAATTAACCTATTAACCCCTAAACCGCCAAACCCCCACATCACAATAAACCTAATTAACCTATTGATTCCTAAACTGCCAACCCCCTACAATGCAAATAACTAATTTAATTACTAAGCCCCCTAACCTAACACCACCTAAATTAACCCCAATACTAAGTTACACTTAAATAAAACCTAACATTTAATTACAAAAAAAATAATCCAAAATTACAACAAAAAAAACTTTAAAATTACAGAAAAAATAAACAAAATTATCAAAAATAAAAATAAATAAACCTAATCCCTATGAAAATAAAAAAGCCCCCCAAAATAAAAACACCCCCTACACTAAACTACCAATAGCTAAAAGGGCCTTTTGTAGGGCATTGCCCTAAGTTAAACAGCTTTTTTACATTTAAAAATGACTAAATCCCCCTAACAGAAAACCCCCCCTACCACAAAACGCCCCAAAATAAAAAAACTAACACTAAAAACTTAAACTACCCATTGCCCCTAAAGGGGCATTTGTACGGGCAAAAAAATGCTAAGCCCCAAATAGGTACTCACCGTTTCTGAAGTCCAACTGAGGAATGAGAGCTACTGAAATCTTATTGGCTAATTTGCACAGCTAATAGGATTTCAGTAGCTCTAATCCTATTAGCTGATTTCAAATTTTCAGCCAATAGGAATGCAAGGTACCCAAATTGATTGCGATACCTTGCATTCAATCTTCAGTGTACGACGGACCTCGGATGAAGAGGAGCCTCCATGCTGAGGAACCACGCATCGGGGAAGACAGCTCCACACCTCTGCTCCGTGCCGCATTCATTCCAGATGAAAATAGAAGAGGTTGGAGTCCCCTGGAAGAAGACCTTATCCGCAGGACTTCAGGAATGGTGAGTACCTATTTGGGGCTTAGTCTTAGGCTTTTTTATTTTTTGGGGTGGCTTTTTTTTAGATTAGGGTTTTTGGGCTGGAAAAGAGCTGATTGCTCTTTTAAGGGCAGTAAAAGAGCTGAATGTCCTTTTAAGGGCAATGCCCATACAAATGCCCCTTTAGAGGCAATGGGTAGTTTAGGGTTTTTTTTGTGTTAGGCTTTTTTATTTTGGGGGGTTTGGTGGGTGGGGTTTTTTACTGTTAGCCGCTACCCGCTCCCACGAGGTTTATATCTTGATTTATTTGTAGTGCCTGACCGGCACAATATGGCGTGTTCCCTTGCTGTCTGTCAGAGTCCACCTCCCCCGCCGCCATTGACGTAGCAACAGAGTCCCGACCACCAACAGACTGCATTTTCAGCAAAAGGCTATCAAATCTAGCCAGCATTGCAGTCTCATAGTCCTCCAATAAAGCTTGCAGTGCGCTCATTAGATCCGCCATCTCTAAGAATATATGGTTCCTAACAGTGCAGGAGGTATTGCTTCGTAGTGCTGTGTAGGGGCTAACTTCTCCCCAGTAGTAGATCCAGTATCCGCTTCTGGTTGTTGATGGCCTCTATAGCCCTTATGTCTCTGGGCTAATATCTCTAACCCTCCGGCAATGAGGGTTCAATTGCAGCAAGGAGTCTCATCGGCTCTGGTGATCTCGGCCTGAGGGCCTAACGCTACAGTGCTATCAGGGCCCCCAAATTTCCATAAATCTCGCCTTCTGCGGGCAAGCCAATGATACCCAGGCTGGCCTTTCAGCTACAAGGGTGTTTTAGGACAATTTGTATTAAATAATATTAGTTTTTAGCTCATATATATATATTTATGGCAGGAGCTGTGGTCCCACACGTCTACTCTGCTAGCTAGTTGGCTCCGCCCCCCGTATTTTTATTTTTTAAAGTCTTGTTTTACTATATTTTTTGTCCTTGGTTGATGCAATTTCCTTTTTGCTGATATAATCTGAGCTCATAGCCAAATTCTTCACATAGACAGCTTGAGATGGATTGCAGTTGCATTAATAATGTAAAAAAAACCTGTCTGGTTCAGGCACAGTTGTATAACTTGGAAAAGTGCCTCAGTGTTGGACAACCTTACTGCATACCCTAGGTTTTGTAGAGATTTTCTAGATTGGCTAGCCAAAGAGAAACCTTAACAGTCACTAATTTGATTTCATCACCGAGTAAGAATTCTCTCCCTTATGGATCAGGTGCCTGTTAACATCAACTCTGTATAGGCTAAACTTAGCTCTAAATCAGCGTGACTTGTGCAAACAATATAAAATCACGTCAGATGGTCTTAGAGACACTGCCATGATTCAGACGCACATATAAAGCTAGTTTTAAGTTAATATTTTATGGAGGTTGGTGGAAAAAAAGTAAAATCTGCATTTACTTAACAGTTTGTTTGGCTAGCAGCTTTTTTCACATGAATATTTTTAATATATTCTCTTTTCCAATGTACATATTTTTACATTTGTACTTTTGTTAAGGGTAATTTGTACTTTTATTAAGGAAAGGTTTTTGTTGTTCTCTTTTTTAAATGTTGTTCTTTAAGAAAGTTTATTTCCCTACATCTGGAAAAAATGTAACTTTGTTGCAAACCAATAAGTCTGTATACTGAAATTCTTCTTATATTGTTATTATTAATGTTATTAGGCAAATTGCTTACATAGGGCTAGATTACAAGTGGCGTGCTAATGGATTTATCACCTATTACATGTTGAAAGAAAATGCGAACATGTGAGCGCAATCACGATTAATGCTCATCGGGTAAGCGAAACTTCAGAGCTCTGGTTAACTGTTACGCAAGACAAAAAAGTGGGAAAAATAGTTTGAAAATACATTTAAAAGTACAGTTACAATAATAACACTGTCTGATAACTATTCTTTTTTTAAAATATTGCATAAAAAAGTTATAAGTTCTCAAAGATATGAGGTCTCCGGTGTTAGAAAAAAAAAAGACCGCCAGATAAAAGGATGGTGCTTCAACCAGAATGCCGTCCAAGTAGGGAGCTACTGCTATACCTTGAGTTCTCGCAACGGCCAGGAGAGCCCCTAGAACCTTTGTAAAGATTTTAGATTTTTGGAGCAGTAGCTAGAACAAACAGAAGTGCAATGAACTGGAAGTGCTGATCCAAACCTCAGGAACTGGAAGTGGTCCCTGTGGATTGGAACGTGAAGGTAAGCATCCTTCAGATCTATAGTGGTCATGAATTGTCCTTCCTGAACTAGAGGAAGGATGGACCTTATTGTCTCTATCTTGAACGAGGGGATATTTAGAAACTTGTTTAAGCACTTTAGGTCGAGAATCAGGCGAAAGTTCCCTCCTTCTTTGGGACCACGAACAGGTTAGAATAGTATCCCAAACCTCTTTCTGCGATAGCAACCGAGACAATGACCCCTAAGGAGGACAGATCCCGCACGCACCCCAGAAAGGCTTCCCTCTTTTCTGGTTTTGAAGGCAGGCTTGAGAGGAAAAATCTGCCCTTGGGTAGATGAGATTTGAAACCTATCTTGTATCCCTGAGATATGACCTCCAGAATCCATGGATCCTGCACGTCCCTGAACCAAGCGTCCAAAAACAGCGACAGGCTGCTCCTTCATGCCGACTTGTTGTCTGCAGGCTTCTTGTTCTGCTTGGATTTATTCAAGGTTTGAGCCGGCTTCTAAGTACTCTTGGTTTGCTCGGGCTTAGAGGAGGACTGCTTACATTGGGACTTTTCAGAAAGAAAGGAGCAAAAATTAGATCCTTGTCCTCTAGATTTGTTCTTTTTATCCTGCTGTAGGAAGGCACCCTTGCCCCCTGTAACTGTGGTGATAATGGAATCCAGGTCTGGACCAAATAAAATATTTCCCTTAAAGGGGAGGGAAAGTAGTCTAGACTTAGAAGTCATTTCCGCAGACCAGGACTTCAGCCAGAACGTCCGACGGGTCTGTACTGAGAAACCAGAGATTTTAGCATTCAAGCGAATAATCTGTATGTTTGCATTACAGATAAAAGAATTAGCAATTCTCAAAGCTTTAATTATTTCCTGCATAACATCAAGGGGACCCTCCACCTCGATCAAATCCGCTAAGGAGTCACACCAGTAGGCCGCAGCTCCAGCAACCCAACCGAGGCAACAGCCTCTGCCGGTTGAAATAAATATCCCGTATGCTGAAACATTTTCCTAAGAAAAGTTTCCATCTTCTTATCCATTGGCTCTCTGAATGACGAGCTATCCTCAAGAGGGATAGTAGTACGCTTAGCTAACATGAAGATAGCGCCATCCACCTTAGGGACTGAACCCCACAACTCCAGCTGAGAGTCCAGGACCGGGAAAAAATTTTTAAAGGTAGACGAAGGGGAAAAGGAAGATCCAATTCTATTCCACTTATTCTTAATAATGTTCGCCATTTTTACAGGTACAGGAAAAGTTAGTTAATTTAGTGATCAAAGGTTCATCAGGCAACTTGGCCTCTGGAACCTCTAATGTTGACCTCTGTTAGAAGAAATCGTAAGTGTTGCATTTTAAATCTAAAGGCTGGCTCCTCCACAGCCGGAGGCCTAGAGGTAGCAGACTCCGATCCAGAAATTTCACCCTCTTAAGACTCAGAGTGTGACCCATCCTGAGATACTTAAAAGGCAGAAATGTCTAATAAATCACTGGCTGTCCCTTGGCCCGGAGAGCTATATTTAACCTTTCGCTTGCGCTTGGCAGGACAAGGTAAAGCACTAAGAGCCTCAGATACCACCGTTTTTAAATGCACAGAAAAGTCAAATGGTAAACGGCTCCCTCCAGACGGAGGATCAGGAGTGCTACAGGAAGCTGCATGTGATGAGGGAGATGACTCATGAGTATGCACCTCACGGGACGGTGAGTCCTCAGAGGTGGACGGCTCAGTAGTACTAAAGGGGTTAACCTTCTTAGACATAGTAACCTTGTTGATGCATATGGAACATAGTTGAGAGGGCGGGCACACCAAGGCCTCCTCACAATATAGAAAGGTATTACTATTAGGAATAGAGGGAGTACCCCAAGCATATCAGAATCCTCCATAGCTTGTGCTAACAACAGTAGGACACAGAATAAATTATCTTTTTATTTCTCACAAAATGGCACCTTTATACTCCTAAAGATTGGGGCACTCACCACCTCCTAGACCCAGGCAAACAGAGAAACAAGCATCTTCTCCGACAGCTAGCTCGGTCAGGAAAGAGAAAACGAAAGTGTGTCCACACCTGGTCACGTGGTGCGCAAGGCAGGACCGCCCCTACTAGGAGAAAAAGAGGGCCAAGCTACAAGCTTTCAAAGTGAAAGTAAAAAACCTGTATGTTCCGTTATCGCATAACAACAGTCTATGAGCCCCAACAAATCTCACATATAAAGCAGCATAAAATCAAAGTATCACATTTGATTAATCCCTACTGTTCAATAACCTCCCTCAGGAGATATTAACCCATGATTCTATTAAGATAAAAGGAGTCACACTGTGACCCTGTCTTCAGCGTTTTCAACATAAATAAAAATTTAAATGATCTTTCCAGAATCTGTGCTGTGGAACAGAAACACAGCCTCTCAAGTGTGACAGTCTTGTAGCATCGCTCCTGACATGGACTTGAGTGAAGAAAAAGCAGACAGTGAAACTCGTCAACACTGGTTGCTTAAGTTGCTGTTAGCAGACACTCTGGATCGGTTCACAGGAAGACTCTCCCTGCATCTCCACACTCTAACTTTTGTCAATGCTCTCACTGAGAGGCTGACAAGACTACTTAAAACTCCAGTCCCATATAGAAGGGCAAATACTCCTCCTGAGGAACAACTCCAAAATCTTCTGACACTGGGGGATAGGGGAAGTGGGAGAGGTATTTAAGCCTTTGGTTGGGGTGTCTTTGCCTCCTCCTGGTGGCCAGGTTCAGTATTTCCCAACAGTAAGGAATGAAGAAGTGGACTCTCCTTATATTAAGAAGGGAATATAAAATATCCATTCACCCTAGTTTGCAATACCCCTCATCTTGAGCTGTACCCTAGACATGCAAAAATGTTACTAATCTTTTAAATGTGGGCATCTCACACCTTTGAAGGTTGGAGGCACTACAATAATTAACATACTTGACACTCCAGAAGACCCAATTAGGTATAAATCAACTAACTATAATCAAGGGGGTGGATGAATGTCATTAGGAGCTAAGTCATGAGGAAAAAGATAATATGTGTACTCTTTTTCTTAATAGCTCATTCACTAATATTTTGAGAGCATTTTAATATTTTAATGAATCAGCTCCTAATATTATAAGGATTAGACATATATTGTCCTACACTGGATAGTTCTTTAAAATCATGGAATTCATTAACAATTAATATAACTTCTATGATCTGGCTACATACATTAATGACAGCTGGTGTAAGTGCTGATTGTAAGTATATATTTTGATAAGACCATGTTTATACCCCCATAATATACTCTTTCTATGATTATCAATAGGAGACTAGTGCCTCATGCAGGGTTTACATTATATAACTTTAGATGTTTATGGCAGGGCACTAACTAAATACTGGAAAAAATACAGAGTAGTTTTCATCTTTGGAGTTACAGACTGTGCAAACCAAACCTCAATAGAGGCACACTGCTATTCGGAAGATTGTAACAACATGCCTTTATTAATTTGTAGTTAAAAAGTAACAATCTCACGGAAAAGACTTATACCAAAGAGCATGTATTCAAACTGTAAGTGCAATTATCTGATGCGTTTCACGCCATATTGACACTTTCTCAAAGATAGGTGGCTGGTGTTACTACTCGTTACTATATACTTAATTCAGAGAGTAGTTACCATGATTAGTGACGTGCATACATAACACTTAATACAAAGTGCACTCGTGTAGTGACAAATAGAGTTTTACACATAATTATAATACAGTTTGTTTCAATTATACAATATACTTAGCTACATTAACAAACATACGGCCAGATTACGAGTTTTGCGTTATGAGGGGTGTGGTACTAACTTGCACGTTATTGTCACCGCTCACTTACCTACAGCGCTGGTATTACAGGTTTTTATAAACCCAGCATTAATAGGCAAGAAGTGAGCGTAGAGCAAAAATGTGCTCCATACCGCACTCCAATACCAGCGCTGCTTAAGTCAGCGGTGAGCTGGTTGTACGTGCTTGTACACAATTTCCCCATAGACATCAATGGGGAGAGCCGGCTGAAAAAAAGCCTAACACCTGCAAAAAAGCAGCGTAAAGCTCCGTAACGCAGCCCCATTGATTCCTATGGGGAAAGAACAAACAAAGATCCCACAATGGAGATCCTAATAGGGGGCGCTCTAACACACTAAGCAAAATATAAAGAGGATTATGATGCAATAAACAGGATACAAAATGCAAAAAATTATCAAACCAAACCAAAGTAAAAGAAAAAAGTCCCAAAATATCAAATGGGAATTCTGCATCAAAGGACACGTCAGCTGCTCTCTCCTTACATCAAATGTAGATAGAAATCTGGGAAGAAACAAAGGGAGACAAAAAAGAGGCGCATGTGTGTACCAGTAGATGGAATCAAATAAAGGAAAACCACAACAGGGTACTCAGATTTATTAGGAGCACTCATACAGTACTATTAGGCACGTAATGGGCAATCACAGCAACCCAGCTTGCTGCAATCCAATATGGCAACAGGATCACTCCAGAAGGATTCCTTTGGAAAACACAGGAATAGGACCAAATCTTGACAGCAAGATAGGCTCAATCCCAATTTGAGATAACATGTAGGTGGTGTATGGAAAATCACTGGCGGTTCCAAATATGATATTTAAAAATATTTATTAAAACTTTCTTAAAAACAGGAACCAGCAGGTAGGGCAACAACTTTTTTTTGCCGCTTCACTGAGGACTTAATAACTATTTACTAACTAGTCTACCTAGTTAAAATAAATACAAACTTGCCTGTAAAATAAAAATAAACCCTAAGCTAGCTACAATGTAACTATTAGTTATATTGTAGCTAGCTTAGGGTTTATTTTATAGGTATTTAGTTTTAAATAGGAATTATTTAGTTATTAATAGTAGGTTTTATTTAGATTTATTTTAATTATATTTAAGTTAGGGGGTGTTAGGGTTAGGGTTAGACTTAGGTTTAGTGGTCAATAACTTTAGTATAGTGGCGGCGACGTTAGGGGCGGCAGATTAGGGGTTAATAAATGTAGGTAGGTGGTGGCGATGTTAGGGACAGCAGATTAAGGGTTAATAATATTTAACTAGTGTTTGCGATGCGGGAGAGTGGCGGTTTAGGGGTTAATATGTTTATTATAGTGGTGGTGATGTCGGGAGTGGCAGATTAGGGGTTAATAATTTTATTATAGTGTTTGCGATGCGGGAGGGCCTCAGTTTAGGGGTTACTATGTAGTTTATGGGTGTTAGTGTACTTTTTAGCACTACAGATTTGTAGTGTAAAACTCATAATTACTGACTTTAGAATGCGTTACGAATCTTGCGGGATAGGCTGTACCGCTCACTTTTTTGGTCTAAAAAAAAAAGCTTGTAATACTGGCGCAATGGAAGTCCCATTGAAAAAAGACTTTATGAAAATTGCGTAAGTACGGCCAAAAAAGTGTGCGGGACAGCTGTACAAGACTCGTAATAGCAGCAGTAGTGAAAAAGCAGCGTTATGAGCCTTAACGCTGCTTTTTTACTCATAACGCAAAACTCGTAATCTAGCCGATAGTTATTTGTTGTAGTCAAATCAAAGTCTTTTCTAACTTTTGCTGCTTTCTGATGTAAATATTGGAAAAGATTGATGAAGCGATGCTCAATAAAATTTTGAACATGATCTTGCCTTTAAAGCAAAGCCCCTTAACAACTTTACAAGCATCTATGGATCTAGGGCCACTGTCTCAGCATTAATAAATATTTTTATTCTGAAACTGATAGTAACATATGCCTGCCTGATCTCACTGTCCCTTTAAGACTGCCTTCCCTGCTACTGACAATCATGCTGTTTGGGCAGTATCTGCATTCAACTTACCTGCCTAATTAATCATTTATGCACCTGATTCCCTCAGCCTCTTTTTAAACCATCTCAGGCCTAATGTGCATTGCATTAGCTTTAAAGTTTTGTTCTAGAACATGGATTTTACCAGCATATTCAAGCTACAGCCTTTCCTTTTAGCTATGCTCAAAATAATCTAATCACAAGTATCCATATAATTCCACTTTGTTTCCTGGACACTGCTACTTAACAAACTCTGAACTTTATTCTTAATTACAAGTATGCATTTGGTTATAATCACTCTCTAATTACTACAACAGAATCTTACTCAGAACTTTATAACTATTCTCTGCTACAAGTTGTCAGCTGAAATATCCTCCTCCAAATATGTTAATATATTCAGAACTCTGCATCTATGTGTTCAGTTAAAAGCTTTAATGTGATTCTCCAATATATGCACAAACAGTATTTAATGCCTTAAACTTGCAACTTGTCTATCACCTGTGCTGCTCTGCTTATTACTGACATACAGCTCTATATAATATTATGTACTGTGAACCTGCAACAAACCTTAGTTTGCATCTATGAGTCAATCTTCTACCAGTTTACTCTGAAGCCTGAACATCCTACATTGCTATATTTTTCTCTCATGAATCCTGCAGCTACTCCTATTATAAACTAACTATAAGTCACAGTGAAGCCAGAATATATTGTATACAAATGTTGCACTCTCCATGAATTCTACAATAACTTCTTGCAACTATGAATCACAGAATATCATCTATCCACGTCCAGGATACTCTTCCCCGGGTCAGGAGTCTGTGTCTCCAATTCCCTACCACTGCCCTGAGGTCTGTGTCCATATACACCGGATCATGACACTGATCTGGTTTGGGTAGTTTGTCATATTTTTTTGGAACATTTCAACTTGAAGTAGACCTCCCAGCCGCCCAGCATTTTACAAGACTATCAGTTTTTTTTGTACCTTTTGCTCAGCTATCAAGGGTTCATAAGGATTAGTTTTATTCAGAAAGCGTGGCTTATTTCTGGAAAAAAACTCCCTACAGAGTTAGTAACGATAAAGACCGTAAGGGAATTTAAGAATGTCTGACATACAGGGAGTGCAGAATTATTAGGCAAATGAGTATTTTGACCACATCATCCTCTTGTTGTCTTACTCCAAGCTGTATAGGCTCGAAAGCCTACTACCAATTAAGCATATTAGGTGATGTGCACCTCTGTAATGAGAAGGGGTGTGGTCTAATGACATCAACACCCTATATCAGGTGTGCATAATTATTAGGCAACTTCCTTTCCTTTGGCAAAATGGGTCAAAAGAAGGACTTGACAGGCTCAGAAAAGTCAAAAATAGTGAGATATTTTGCAGAGGGATGCAGCAATCTTAAAATTGCAAAGCTTCTGAAGCGTGATCATCGAACAATCAAGCGTTTCATTCAAAATAGTCAACAGGGTCGCAAGAAGCGTGTGGAAAAACCAAGGCGCAAAATAACTGCCCATGAACTGAGAAAAGTCAAGCGTGCAGCTGCCAAGATGCCACTTGCCACCAGTTTGGCCATATTTCAGAGCTGCAACATCACTGGAGTGCCCAAAAGCACAAGGTGTGCAATACTCAGAGACATGGCCAAGGTAAGAAAGGCTGAAAGACGACCACCACTGAACAAGACACATAAGCTGAAACGTCAAGACTGGGCCAAGAAATATCTCAAGACTGATTTTTCTAAGGTTTTATGGACTGATGAAATGAGAGTGAGTCTTGATGGGCCAGATGGATGGGCCCGTGGCTGGATTGGTAAAGGGCAGAGAGCTCCAGTCCGACTCAGACGCCAGCAAGGTGGAGGTGGAGTACTGGTTTGGGCTGGTATCATCAAAGATGAGCTTGTGGGGCCTTTTCGGGTTGAGGATGGAGTCAAGCTCAACTCCCAGTCCTACTGCCAGTTTCTGGAAGACACCTTCTTCAAGCAGTGGTACAGGAAGAAGTCTGCATCCTTCAAGAAAAACATGATTTTCATGCAGGACAATGCTCCATCACACGCGTCCAAGTACTCCACAGCGTGGCTGGCAAGAAAGGGTATAAAAGAAGAAAATCTAATGACATGGCCTCCTTGTTCACCTGATCTGAACCCCATTGAGAACCTATGGTCCATCATCAAATGTGAGATTTACAAGGAGGGAAAAGAGTACACCTCTCTGAACAGTGTCTGGGAGGCTGTGGTTGCTGCTGCACGCAATGTTGATGGTGAACAGACCAAAACACTGACAGAATCCATGGATGGCAGGCTTTTGAGTGTCCTTGCAAAGAAAGGTGGCTATATTGCTCACTGATTTGTTTTTGTTTTGTTTTTGAATGTCAGAAATGTATATTTGTGAATGTTGAGATGTTAAATTGGTTTCACTGGTAAAAATAAATAATTGAAATGGGTATATATTTGTTTTTTGTTAAGTTGCCTAATAATTATGCACAGTAATAGTCAACTGCACACACAGATATCCCCCTAAAATAGCTATAACTAAAAACAAACTAAAAACTACTTCCAAAACTATTCAGCTTTGATATTAATGAGTTTTTTGGGTTAATTGAGAACATGGTTGTTGTTCAATAATAAAATTAATCCTCAAAAATACAACTTGCCTAATAATTCTGCACTCCCTGTATGTATAAAGTTACCTACAAAATAAATGAAGCTTGAAATAAGGCCAGTTGAGATGGGCGTTTTGGTTATTACCTATGTTTTTAGGTTGCCCTCCCATTACTTTCCCTACAATATTTATCTCCAAGATTCAAAGGGTGAAACAAAATACAATCTAATTCTGGAATAAGTAAAGAAAATCAAGTTGCTACTTTACAAAAAGACCTTTATTAATTTCTCATTTTAGTCCAAACAAAATAACAACCTTTCAAGCCTCAACCAGGCCCTTAATCAGACTGAGACATGTTGTCACTTATTTTGTTTGGACCCAAATGAGGAATTAATAAAGATGTGTTTTCTTCTTTATGTAGCAGTTGGATTTGCTATACATTTTCTATATTGTAGGTATTGGCTATCCCAGTTTTATCAGTGCTATAATATAAATTTGGTGCTCTATTCTGGTTTGGATATTTAAAATCTGCATGTGCCCAGAAATACTGCCACTCCACTGCAAACCGTCAAATCACCCCCAAACCACAAGAGGGACTACACCTCACTTTTGCTTAGTCACACACCACACAATCCTAGGTAAACCTGAGTCTACTCCCAATCTCACAGCCTCAATTTCAATGCCAAAGAGGTGGAATGTATGCTGAAGAGATCATTCTCTTTAAAGGGATATGAAACGCCAAAATTTTCTTTCATAATACAGATAGAGAAATGTACTTTGTCCTCTTGTTATTCTTTGTTATAGAGATAGGTATTGTACACATCGCTAAAGCATTACATGAAAGGAAATAGTGCTGCCATCTAATGCTCTTGCTAACTCTCTTTCGGTACGTGAATAGATTCCCTGTCAATCTGCACACTATTCACTGCGCTCTGGTGTCTTTTCCTCTCCCGCAACTCTCTTTCGGTACGTGAATAGATTCCCTGGCAATCTGCACACTAGTCACTGCACTCTGGTGTCATTTCTTCTCCTGCAACTCTTTCAGTACGTGAATAGATTCCCTGTCAATCTGCACACTATTCACTGCACTCTGGTGTCTTTTTCCTCTCCTGCAACTCTCTTTCGGTACGTGAATAGATTCCCTGTCAATCTGCACACTATTCACTGCACTCTGGTGTCTTTTTCCTCTCCTGCAACTCTCTTTCGGTACGTGAATAGATTCCCTGTCAATCTGCACACTATTCACTGCGCTCTGGTGTCTTTTTTCCTCTCCTGCAACTCTCTTTCGGTACGTGAATAGATACCCTGTCAATCTGCACACTATTCACTGCGCTCTGGTGTCTTTTCCTCTCCTGCAACTCTTTCAGTAAGTGAATAGATTCCCTGTCAGTCTTTACACTATTCACTGCACTCTGGTGTCTTTTCCTCTCCTGCAACTCTTTCAGTACATGAATAGATTCCCTCTCAGTCTGCACACTATTCACTGCACTCTGGTGTCTTTTCTTCTCCTGCAACTCTTTCACTACGTGAATAGATTCCCTGTCAGTCTGCACACTATTCACTGCACTCTGGTGTCTTTTCCTCTCCTGCAACTCTTTCGGTACGTGAATAGATTCCCTGTCAATCTGCACACTATTCACTGCACTCTGGTGTCTTTTCCTCTCCTGCAACTCTCTTTTGTTATGTGTATATGTACATAGAGCAAATAATTTTAGGTTGTCAATTTAGTCCTACATTTGTTGTACTGTTATCCAATGTCTTACTTCTAATGTTTTGTTAATTTCCATGTGATGCTCAATACTTGCTATTATTGTAAAATGTATAGCTGTCTTATGCCACAGTTTTAACCCCCTCCATATTTTATTGTCTGTTTACTTAACATCTCTCCCTGACTAGACCAGAAACTAACATTCCAATTGGCCTTTCAAATTGTCTTTGATTAGCAATCAACTACATTTAGTGGACTCAGCTGACTACCCTGCCTGCTTATATTTCACACTAGTTTGGGAGGTGCATTGCACAGGGGTGCATTGCCTGGGCAGTGTACATTGTAACAATAGCATATGTTCACATTTTAAAAGTGAACATTTTATAAGTGAGGCATTAACAATAGAATTATACAAGAATTAAGTGAACATTTTATAAGTGAGGCATTAACAATAGAATTATACAAGAATTAAGTGAATATTTTATAAGCGAGGCATTAACAATAGAATTATAAAAGGATTGTGCAAGGGGCAAGGCACAAGGCAAGTATTTTTCTAAAATTATGTTTTATATACCTTATTGTTTTCTTATGCAATTGCTACTGTAATACTGTGTCTTATGTGTTTAATTGGTTCCCACTTTTGTAAAAATGCTCAATATATTCATATTCCTTTTTGCTGCCTCTTGTCTCTATAACAAACTACCGCCTAGATTTAGAGTTCTGCGTTAGCCGTCAAAACCAGCGTTAGGGAGTCCTAACACTGGTTTTTACCGTGCGCTGGTATTTAGAGTCAGTCAGGAAAGGGTCTAACGCTCACTTTCCAGCCGCAACTTTTCCATACCGCAGATCCCCTTACGCCAATTGCGTATCCTATCTTTTCAATGGGATCTTTCTAACGCCGGTATTTAGAGTCTTGGCTGAAGTGAGCGTTAGAAATCTAACGACAAGACTCCAGCCGCAGAAAAAAGTCAGGAGTTAAGAGCTTTCTGGGCTAACGCCGGTTCATAAAGCTCTTAAACCGAGGCCCCCCCCACATCGCCGCCACTCTATTAAATTTTTTTAACCCCTAATCTGCCGACCGCACACCGCCACCACCTACATTATCCCTATGTACCCCTAATCTGCTGCCCCTAACACCGCCGACCCCTACATAATATTTATTAACCCCTAATCTGCCCCCCCCCAACGTCGCCGCTACCTACCTACAATTATTAGCCCTAATCTGCCGACCGGACCTCACCGCTACTATAATAAATGTATTAACCCCTAAAGCTAAGTCTAACCCTAACACCCCCCTAAATATAATTTTTATCTAACGAAATAAAATAAATCTTATTAAATATATTAATCCTATTTAAAGCTAAATACTTACCTGTAAAATAAACCCTAATATAGCTACAATATAAATAATAATTATATTGTAGCTATTTTAAGATTAATATTTATTTCTCTTGTTAGGTGTATCCAGTCCACGGATTATCCATTACTTGTGGGATATTCTCCTTCCCAAGAGCTCTCAACATAGCTGGAGGTAGTTAGAGGAAAGTGGTAAAATATAGTTAGTTTTTTCTTCAATCAAAAGTTTATTGTTTTTAAATGGTACCGGAGTGTACTATTTTATCTCAGGCAGCATTTAGAAGAAGAATCTGCCTGCGTTTTTCTATGATCTTAGCAGAAGTAACTGAGATCCACTGCCGTTCTCACATATGTCTGAGGAGTGAGGTAACTTCAGAGGGAAATGGCGTGCAGGGTATCCTGCAATAAGGTATGTGCAGTTAAGTTTTTCTAGGGATGGAATTTGCTAGAAAATGCTGCTGATACGGGATTAATGTAAGTTAAAGCCTAAATACAGTGATTTAATAGCGACTAGTATCAGGCTTGCTATCAGAGGTATATACTCTGATTAATGTGCAATATAAAACGTTTGCTGGCATGTTTAATCGTTTTTATATATGCTTTGGTGATAAAACTTATTGGGGCCTAGTTTTTTTCCACATGGCTGGCTTTATTTTTGCCTAGAAACAGTTTCCTGAGGCTTTCCACTGTTATAGTATAAAAGTTACAGTTGGTGCAGTTAAAATTACAAACTGTGACATTCAGCTTCCCTCAGCAGTCCCCTGCATGCTATAGGACATCTCTGAAGGGCTCAAAAGGCTTCAAAAGTAGGAGCTGTGGCAGTTGTTATGACTGTTTAAAAAACATATTTTTCGTTTTGTTAATTTGTTTTTTGTATTAAGGGGTTAATCATCCATTTGCAAGTGGGTGCAATGCTCTGCTAACTTGTTACATACACTGTAAAAATTTTGTTAGTTTAACTGCCTTTTTTCACTGTTATTTCAAATTTTGGCAAAATTTGTTTCTCTTAAAGGCACAGTAACGTTTTTTTATATTGCTTGTTAACTTGATTTAAAGTGTTTTCCAAGCTTGCTAGTCTCATTGCTAGTCTGTATAAACATGTCTGACATAGAGAAAAATCCTTGTTCATTATGTTTAAAAGCCATGGTGGAACCCCATAGGAGAATGTGTACTAAATGTATTGATTTCACTTTAAACAATAAAGATCAGCTGTTATCTTTAAAAGAATTATCACCAGAGGATTCTGACGAGGGGGAAGTTATGCCGACTAACTCTCCCCACGTGTCGGACCCTTTGACTCCCGCTCAAGGGACTCAGGCTAAAATGGCGCCAAGTACATCAAAGACGCCCATAGCGATTACTTTGCAGGACATGGCGGCAATCATGGATAATACCCTGTCAGCGGTATTAGCCAGACTGCCTGAATTCAGAGGAAAGCAGGATAGCTCTGGGGTTAGACGTAATACAGAGCGCGCAGATGTTTTAAGGCCCATGTCTGATACTGTGTCACAATATGCAGAAGCTGAGGAAGAGCTTCAGTCTGTGGGTGACGTCTCTGACTCGGGGAAACCTGATTCAGATATGTCTACTTTTAAATTTAAGCTTGAGAACCTCCGGGTGTTGCTTGGAGAGGTTTTAGCTGCTCTGAATGACTGTGACACAATTGCAGTGCCAGAGAAATTGTGTAGACTGGATAAATACTACGCGGTGCCGGTGTGTACTGACGTTTTTCCAATACCTAAAAGGTTTAAAGAAATTATTACTAAGGAGTGGGACAGACCCGGTGTGCAGTTTTCCCCCCCTCCTATTTTTAGAAAAATGTTTCCAATAGACGCCACCACACGGGACTTATGGCAGACGGTCCCTAAGGTGGAGGGAGCAGTTTCTACTTTAGCAAAGCGTACCACTATCCCTGTCGAGGACAGTTGTGCTTTTTCAGATCCAATGGATAAAAAATTAGAAGGTTACCTTAAGAAAATGTTTATTCAACAAGGTTTTATCCTGCAGCCCCTTGCATGCATTGCTCCTGTCACTGCTGCTGCGGCGTTCTGGTTTGAGTCTCTGGAAGAGGCCTTACAGACAGCTACTCCATTGACTGAAATACTTGACAAGCTTAGAACACTTAAGCTAGCTAATTCTTTTGTTTCTGATGCCATTGTTCATTTGACTAAACTAACGGCTAAGAATTCTGAATTCGCCATCCAGGCGCGTAGGGCGCTATGGCTTAAATCTTGGTCAGCTGACGTGACTTCAAAGTCTAAATTACTTAACATTCCCTTCAAGGGGCAGACCCTATTCGGTCCTGGTTTGAAGGAAATTATTGCTGACATTACTGGAGGTAAGGGTCATACCCTTCCTCAGAACAGGGCCAATTCAAGGGCCAAACAGTCTAATTTTCGTGCCTTTCGAAACTTCAAGGCAGGTGCAGCATCAACTTCCTCTGCTACAAAACAAGAGGGAACTTTTGCGCAATCCAAGCCGGCCTGGAAATATAACCAGGCCTGGAGCAAAGGCAAGCAGGCAAGAAAGCCTGCTGCTGCCTCTAAGACAGCATGAAGGAACGGCCCCCTATCCGGCAACGGATCTAGTAGGGGGCAGACTTTCTCTCTTTGCCCAGGCGTGGGCAAGAGATGTTCAGGATCCCTGGGCGTTGGAGATCATATCTCAGGGATATCTTCTGGACTTCAAAGCTTCCCCCCCACAAGGGAGATTTCACCTTTCGAGATTATCTGTAAACAAGATAAAGAAAGAGGCATTCTTACGCTGTGTGCAATACCTCCTAATAATGGGAGTGATCCATCCAGTTCCACAGATGGAACAAGGACAGAGATTTTATTCAAATCTGTTTGTGGTTCCCAAAAAAGAGGGAACCTTCAGACCAATTTTGGATCTAAAGATCTTAAACAAATTCCTCAGAGTTCCATCGTTCAAAATGGAAACTATTTGGACAATCCTACCTATGATCCAGGAGGGTCAGTACATGACCCCAGTGGATTTGAAGGATGCTTACCTTCACATACCGATTCACAAAGATCATCATCGGTTCCTAAGGTTTGCCTTTCTAGACAGGCATTACCAGTTTGTGGCTCTTCACTTCGGGTTAGCTTCAGCCCCAAGAATTTTTACAAAGGTTCTGGGGTCTCTTCTGGCGGTCCTAAGGCCACGGGGCATAGCAGTGGCCCCTTATCTAGACGACATCCTGATACAGGCGTCAAACTTCCAAATTCCCAATCTCATACGGACATAGTGTTGGCATTTCTGAGGTCGCATGGGTGGAAAGTGAACGAGGGAAAGAGTTCTCTATCACCCCTCACAAGGGTTTCCTTCCTAGGAACTCTGATAGATTCTGTAGAAATGAAAATTTACCTGACGGAGTCCAGGTTATCAAAGCTTCTAAATTCCTGCCGTGTTCTTCACTACATTCCGCGCCCTTCGATGGCTCAGTGCATGGAAGTGATCGGCTTAATGGTAGCGGCGATGGACATAGTGCCATTTGCGCGCCTACATCTCAGACCGCTGCAATTCTGCATGCTCAGTCAGTGGAATGGGGATTACACAGATTTGTCCCCTCTGCTAAATCTGGATCAAGAGACCAGAGATTTTCTTCTCTGGTGGCTATCTCGGGTCCATCTATCCAAAGGTATGACCTTTTTCGCAGGCCAGATTGGACAATTGTAACAACAGATGCCAGCCTTCTAGGTTGGGGTGCAGTCTGGAATTCCCTGAAGGCTCAGGGATCGTGGACTCAGGACGATTGGTTCATCGTTGGGGCACACCAGAATTGGATCTCATGGCGTCTCGCCAGAACGCCAAGCTTCCTTGTTACGGATCCAGGTCCAGGGACCCAGAAGCGACGCTGATAGATGCTCTAGCAGCACTGTGGTTCTTCAACCTGGCTTATGTGTTTCCACCGTTTCCTCTGCTCCCTCGACTGATTGCCAAAATCAAACAGGAGAGAGCATCGGTGATCTTGATCGCACCTGCGTGGCCACGCAGGACCTGGTATGCAGACCTGGTGGACATGTCATCCTTTCCACCTTGGCCTCTGCCTCTGAGACAAGACCTTCTACTACAAGGTCCTTTCAATCATCCAAATCTAATTTCTCTGAGACTGACTGCCTGGAGATTGAACGCTTGATTTTATCAAGGCGTGGCTTCTCCGAGTCAGTCATTGATACCTTAATACAGGCACGAAAGCCTGTAACAAGGAAAATCTACCATAAGATATGGCGCAAATATCTTCATTAGTGTGAATCCAAGAATTACTCATGGAGTAAGGTTAGGATTCCTAGGATATTGTCCTTTTTCCAAGAGGGTTTGGATAAAGGATTATCAGCTAGTTCTTTAAAGGGACAGATTTCTGCTCTGTCTATTGGAATTTGAGGGACGCCATCTTGGATGACGTCCCTTAAAGGAACCTTCATTTGTCGGGAGTTCATTGTGGAGGAAGGATGTTCCGCATCGGCGGGATGAAGATGGAGACGGAAGAAAGAAGATTGAAGATGCCGCTTGATAGAAGACTTCAGCCGGATGATGGACCTCTTCAGCCCCCGCTTGGATGAAGACTTCAGCCGGATGATGGACCTCTTCAGCCCCCGCTTGGATGAAGACATCGCCCGGATTGGATGACGAATTCGGCTCGGCTGAGTGAAGACTACTAAGGTAGGAAGATCTTCAGGGGGGTAGTGTTAGGTTTATTTAAGGGGGGTTTGGGTTAGAGTAGGGGTATGTGGGTGGTGGGTTGTCATGTTGGGGGGGTATTGTATGGTTTTTTTTACTGGCAAAAGAGCAGAATTCTTTGGGGCATGCCCCGCAAAAGGCCCTTTTAAGGGCTAGTAAGGTAAAAGAGCTTTACAATTTTTATTTTAGAATAGGGTAGGGCATTTTTTTATTTTGGGGGGCTTTGTTATTTTTTTAGGGGGCTTAGAGTAGGTGTAATTAGTTTAAAATTCTTGTAATCTTTATTTATTTTTTGTAATTTAGTGGGGTTTTTTTTGTAATTTAGTGGGGGTTTTTTGTAATTTAGTTTAGTTGATTTAATTGTAGATAATTATAGATAGTTTATTTAATTAATTTATTAATAGTGTAGTGTTAGGTTTAATTGTAACTTAGGTTAGGATTTATTTTACAGGTAATTTTATAATTATTTTAACTAGGTAGCTATTAAATAGTTATTAACTATTTAATAGCTATTGTACCTGGTTAAAATAAATACAAAGTTGCCTGTAAAATAAATATTAATCCTAAAATAGCTACAATATAATTATTATTTATATTGTAGCTATATTAGGGTTTATTTTACAGGTAAGTATTTAGCTTTAAATAGGAATAATTTATTTAATAATATTTATTTTATTTTGTTAGATAAAAATTATATTTAACTTAGGGGGGTGTTAGGGTTAGGGTTAGACTTAGCTTTAGGGGTTAATACATTTATTATAGTAGCGGTGAGGTCCGGTAGCTCATTCTCCCATTTTACAGAGGAAGAAGTTTTGGCACTTATACTGGGCTCTCACCTCACTACCTGTCCCCTTGACCCTATCCCCTCACAGCTACTCCCCTCCCTCTCTACTACCCTTACCCCTATATTAGCACACATTTTCAACCTCTCCCTCAGCATCGGTATATTTCCCTCATCGCTGAAACATGCACTGGTCACACCTATCCTCAAAAAACCTTCCATTTATTCTACCTCCCCATCCAACTACCGTCCTATTTCCCTCTTGCCTCAAAGCTTCTCGAAAAACTAGTATATGTACGCCTATCCCATTTCCTTACGTTAAACTCCCTTCTTGACCCACTGCAATCTGGATTTCGTCCCCATCACTCCACAGAGAAAGCAATTGTTAAGGTTAAAAACGACCTACTTACAGCAAAATCAAAAGGCCACTTATCTCTGCTTATCCTCCTTGATCTGTCCGCAGCCTTTGACACTGTTGACCACCCACTTTTGCTCCAAACCCTCCAATATTTCGGCATCTGTGACACAGCCCTCTCGTGGCTCTCTTTCTACCTGTCAAACCGTACCTTTAGTGTAGCCTTCTCTGGGGCCTCCTCTGCCCCGTCACCACTTTCTGTTGGAGTACCGCAAGGCTCTGTCCTTGGTCCCCTTCTCTTCTCAATCTACACGTCATCACTAGGTTTCCTAATAAAGTCCCACGATTTCCAATATCATTTGTATGCCGACGACACCCAAATCTACTTCTCTGCACCAGACTTATCTCCTTCCTTGCTAACCCGTGTCACTAACTGTCTTTCTCACACCTCTTCCTGGATGCCATCTCACTACCTCAAGCTAAATCTCTCAAAAACTGAGCTCCTCATTTTCCCCCCTTCTTCCAAAATCTTCACCCCCAATCTCTTTATAACTGTCGACAACTCCATCATTACCCCTACCCGATCTTTCTTTCACTCCTCACATTCAGTCCTTGGCTAAAGCCTGCTGCTTCCACCTTAAAAACATCTCTAAAATTAGACACTTTCTTACACAAGACACAACTACGATTTTAATCCACTCTCTCATTCTTTCCCGCCTCGATTACTGAAACTCTGTCCTCTCTGGTCTCCCCACCTGCCACCTAGCTCCTTTACAATCCATAATGAATGCCTCTGCCAGACTCATCTTCCTTACACGTCGCTCTTCATCTGCTGCACCTCTCTGCCAATCCCTTCACTGGTTTCCTCTTGCCTCTAGGATCAAACACAAAATTCTCACTCTGACATACAAAGCCCTCAACTGCACTGCTCCCCCCTATAGATCAGACCTTGTCTCCAGATACTCTCCCTCCCGTCCCCTTCGCTCTGTTCATGACCTTCTACTCTCCTCCTCTCTTGTTACCTCATTTTTGAAAGCTTCAAGCACTCCTTAAAGACTCTACTGTTCAGGGATGCATACAACCTACTCTAACTTTACTTTATACCAGTTCCTCTCCTCCATTGCTATCCCCTGAACCCCCTTAACATGTAAGCCTAAGAGTCCAACTGTTTGTAGATCACCTTCTTAAGAGCTGACTACAACAGTGCAATTCTTGGCAGGGCCCTCTACCCATTTGATCCCTATAATTGTTTTGTTGTACTCCGCATTTGTTTATAGCGCTGCGGAATCTGTTGGCGCTCTACAAATAACCGATAATAATAATGTATAACATTGTTGAAAAACTGCTGCCATTTAGTACTGCTGACATGTGCACACTCCTGACCTTACATTCCTGCTTTTCAACAAAGGATAACAAGCAAGCGAAGAAAATTTGATAATAGAGGTAAATTGGAAAGTTGTTTAAAATGGTATGCTCTATCTGATTCATGAAAGAAAACTGTTGGGGTTTATGTCCCTTTAAAAAAACATAATTTATGTAAGAACTTACCTGATAAATTCATTTATTTCATATTGGCGAGAGTTCATGAGCTAGTGACGTATGGGATATACAAACCTACCAGGAGGGACAAAGTTTCCCAAACCTCAAAATGCCTATAAATACACCCCTCACCACACTCACAATTCAGTTTAATGAATAGCCAAGTAGTGGGGTGATAAAGAAAGGAGTAAAAAGCATCAACAAAGGAATTTGGAAATAATTGTGCTTTATACAAAAAAATCATAACCACCATAAAAAGAGTGGACCTCATGGACTCTTGCCTATATGAAAGAAATTAATTTTTGAGGTAAGTTCTGACATAAATTATTTTTTCTTTCATGTAATTGGCAAGAGTCCATGAGCTAGTGACAGATGGGATAGCAATACCCAAGATGTGGAACTCCACGCAAGAGGGAGGGATAAAAATAAAAACAGCCATTTTTTGCTGAAAAAAATTAATCCACAAAATATACGTTTATTTTCATGAATGAAAAGAAAAAACTTAAAATTGTAAGCATAAGAATAAAACTGAAACAGCTGCCTTAAGAACATTTCTACCAAAATCTGCTTCCGAAGAAGTGAATACATCAAAACGGTAGAATTTAGTAAATGTATGCAAAGAAGACGGAGGGGCCCATTTATCAAAGGGCTTGCGGACCTGATCCGACACTGCGGATCAGGTCCGCAAGACCTCGCTAAATGCGGAGAGCAATACGCTCTCCACATTTAACATTGCACCAGCAGCTCACAAGAGCTGCTGGTGCAACGCCGCCCCCTGCTGACTCGCGGCCAATCGGCCGCCAGCAGGGAGCTGTCAATCAACCCGATCGTATTCGATCGGGTTGATTTCCGGCGGTTCCTGTCCGCCTGCTCAGAGCAGGCGGACAGGGTTATGAAGCAGCGGTCTTTAGACCGCTGCTTCATAACTTGTGTTTCTGGCGAGTCTGAAGACTCGCCAGAAACACGGCCCTTCAAGCTCCATACGGAGCTTGATAAATGGGCCTGCAAGTTGCTGCTTTGCAAATCTGATCAACTGAAGCTTCATTCTTAAAAGCCCACGAAGTGGAGACTGATCTAGTAGAATGAGCTGTAATTCTCTGAGGCGGGGCTTGACCCGACTCCAAATAAGCTTGATGAATCAAAAGCTTTAGCCACGATGCCAAGGAAACAGCAAAAGCCTTCTGACCTTTCCTAGAACCAGAAAAGATAACAAATAGACTAGAAGTCTTCCTGAAATCTTTAGTAGCTTCAACATAATATTTCAAAGCTCTTACCACATCCAAATAATGTAAGGATCTCTCCAAAAAATGTAAGGATCTCTCCAAAGAACTCTTAGGATTAGGACCCAAGGAAGGGACAACAATTTCTCTATTAATATTGTTAGAATTCACAACCTTAGGTAAGAATTTAAATGAAGTCCGCAACACCACCTTATCCTGATGAAAAATTAGAAAAGGAGATTCACAAGAAAGAGCAGATAATTCAGAAACTCTTCTAGCAGAAGAGATGGCCAAAAGGAACAACACTTTTCAAGAAAGTAGTTTAATGTCCAGAGAATGCATAGGCTCAAATGGAGGAGCATGTAAAGCCTTCAAAACCAAATTAAGTATCCAAGGAGGAGAGATTGATTTAATGACAGGCTTGATACGAACCAAAGCCTGTACAAAACAGTGAATATCAGGAAGCTTAGCAATCTCTGTGAAATAAGACAGAAAGAGCAGAGATTTGTCCCTTCAAGGAACTTGCAGACAAACCCTTATCCAAACCATCCTGAAGAAACTAAAATTCTAGGAATTCTAAAAGAATGCCAGGAGAATTTATGAAAAGAACACCATGAAATATAAGTCTTCCAAACTCGATAATAAATATTTCTAGAAACAAATTTACGAGCCTGTAATATAGTATTAATCACTGAGTCAGAGAAACCTCTATGACTAAGCACTAGGCGTTCAATTTCCAAACCTTCAAATTTAATGATTTGAGATCCTGATGGAAAAACGAACCTTGAGACAGAAGGTCCGGCCTTAATGGAAGTGGCCAAGTTTGGCAACTGGACATCCGAACAAGATCCGCATACCAAAACCTGTGAGGCAATGCTGGAGCTACCAGCAACACAAACGATTGTTCCAAGATGATTTTGGAGATCACTCTTGGAAGAACAACTAGAGGCAGGAAAATATAAGCAGGTTGGTAACACCAAGGAAGTGTCAACGCATCCACTGCTTCCACCTGAAGATCCCTGGACCTGGACAGGTACCTGGGAAGTTTCTTGTTTAGATGAGAAGCCATCAGATCTATTTCTAGAAGACCCCACATCTGAACAATCTGAGAAAACACCTCTAAATGGACGGCTGAGATAATCTGCTTTCCAATGATCTACACCTGGAATATGTACCGCAGAAATTAGACAAGAGCTGGATTCCGCCCAAGAAAGTATCCGAGATACTTCTTTCATAGCTAGGGGACTGTGAGTCTTACCCTGATGTTTGACATATGCCACAGTTGTGATATTGTCTGTCTGAAAACAAATGAACGGTTATCTCTTCAATAGAGGCCAAATCTGAAGAGCCCTGAAAATTGCACGGAGTTCCAAAATATTGATTGGTAATCTCGCCTCTTGAGATTTCCAAACCCCTTGTGCTGTCAGAGATCCCCAAACAGCTCCCCAACCTGAAAGACTCACATCTGGTTGGATGAACAAAAGAGGCCCCTAGAACTATACGATGGTGATCTAACCACCAAGTCAGAGATAGTCGAACATTGGGATTTAAGGATATTAATTGTGATATCCTTGTATAATCCTTGCACCATTGATTCAGCATACAAAGCTGGAGAGGTCTCATATGAAAACGAGCAAAGGGGATCGCGTCCGATGCTGCAGTCATGAGACCTAAAACTTCCATGCACATAGCTACTGAAGGGAATGATTGAGACTGAAGGCTCCGTCAAGCTGAAACCAATTTTAATTGTCTCTTGTCTGTTAGATTCAGTGTCCATGACTCTGTCTCTATCTGGTAACCTAAAAAGCTGACCCTTGTCTGAGGAATCAAGGATCTTTTTGGTAAATTGATCCTCCAACCATGTCTTTGAAGAAACAACACTAGTTGATTTGTGTGAGATTCTGAAGAATGTAAAGACTGAGCTAGTACCAAGATATCGTCTAAATAAGGAAATCCCGCAATACCCCGTTCTCTGATTACAGAGAGTAGGGCACCAAGAACCTTTGAAAAGATTCTTGGAGCTGTCGCTAGGCCAAATGGAAGAGCAACAAATTGGTAATGCTTGTCTAGAAAAGAGAATCTCAGAAACTGATAATGATATGGATGAATCGGAATATGAAGATATGCATCCTGCAAGTCTATTGTGGACATATAATGCCCTTGCTGAACAAAAGGCAGAATAGTCCTTATAGTCACCATTTTGAAAGTTGGTACTCTTACATAACGATTCAAAATTTTTAGATCCAGAACTGGTCTAAATGAATTTTCTTTCTTTGGGACAATGAATAGATTTGAATAAAACCCCAGACCCTGTTCCCGAAACGGAACTGGCATGATTACCCCTGAAAGCTCCAGGTCTGATACACACTTCAGGAAAGCCTGAGCCTTTACTGGATTTGCTGGGATGCGTGATAGAAAATATCTTCTCACAGGAGGTCTTACTCTGAATCCTATTCGATACCCCTGAGAGACAATACTCAGAATCCATTGATTTTGGACAGAATTTTTCCAAACATCCTTGAAAAATCTTAATCTGCCCCCTACCAGCTGAGCTGGAATGAGGGCCGCACTTTCATGCAGACTTGGGGGCTGGCTTTGGTTTCTTAAACGGCTTGGATTTATTCCAATTTGAAGAAGGTTTCCAATTGGAAACAGATTCCTTGGGGGAAGGATTAGGTTTCTGTTCCTTAATTTGTCTAAAGTAACGAAAATGATTAGAAGCTTTAGATTTACCCTTAGGACTTTAATCCTGAGGCAAAAAATCTCCCTTCCCCCCCAGTGGAAAGAAAGAGATAGCACTCTAGACTTAGAAGTCATGTCAGCATTCCAAGATTTAAGCCACAATGCTCTTCTAGCTAAAATAGCTAAAGACATAGATTTAACATCAATTTTGATGATATCAAAAATGGCATCACAAATAAAATGATTAGCATGTTGAAGCAAGCGAACAATGCTAGACAAATCAGAATCCATTTCTTGTTGCGCTAAATTTTCTAACCAAAAAGTTGATGCAGCTGCAACATCAGCCAAAGAAATTGCAGGCCTGAGAAGATGACCAGAATATAAATAGGCTTTCCTTAGATAAGATTCAGGTTTCCTATCTAAAGGATCTTTAAAAGAAGTACTATCTTCCATAGGAATAGTAGTATGTTTAGCAAGAGTAGAGAGAGCCCCATCAACTTTGGGGATCTTTTCCCAAAACTCCAATGTAACTGCTGGCAAAGGATACGATTTTTTTAAACCTTGAAGAAGGAATAAAAGAAGTACCAGGCCTATTCCATTCCTTAGAAATCATATTAGAAATAGCATCAGGAACTGAAAAAACCTCTGGCGTAACCACAGGAGGTTTATAAACGGAATTTAAACGTTTACTAGTCTTAATAACAAGAGGACTAGTTTCCTCAATATCCAATGTAATCAACACTTCTTTTAACAAAGAACGAATGTACTCCATTTTAAATAAATAAGTAGATTTGTCAGTGTCAATATCTGAGGAAGGATCTTCTGAATCAGATAGAGCCTCATCAGAGGAGGATAATTCAGTATGTTGTCGGTCATTTGAAATTTCATCAACTTTATGAGAAGTTTTAAAAGACCTTTTACGTTTATTAGAAGGCGGGATGGCAGACAAAGCTTTCTGAATAGAATCAGCAATAAAATATTTTAAATTCACAGGTACTGTATATCTTGTACATTAGATGTTAAAGAAAGCGCAGGCAATGCACTATTACTGATGGACACATTATCTGCCTGTAAAAGCTTATCATGACAACTATTACAAACCACAGCTGGAGAAATAATCTCCACAAGTTTACAACAAATGCACTTAGCTTTGGTAGAATGGTTATCAGGCAGCAGGGTTCCAACAATGATTTCTGAGACAGGATCAGATTGAGACATCTTGCAGATGTAAGAGAAAAAAACAACATATAAAGCAAAATTATCAATTTCCTTAAAATTGCAAACAGCATTAGCCCTCTGATAGAGAAAAAGGCAAGAGGCATATAGGAATGGGGTTTTAAATAATGAAAATATTTGGCGCCAAGTATGACGCACAACACAAACAGAAATTGTTTGACGCTAACAACATCCGGAAATGACACACTCGCATCATCAAAGACTCAACCATGTGAAAGGACTCAGCGTCGACTAAGACGCCAGAAATGACGAATTTGCGTCATCGAACGTAACTTTGCACCAAAAAATCTTGCGCCAAAAATGACGCAATATACTTTGGCATTTTGCACCCTGGCGAGCCTAATTTTGCCTGCAAAAAAAAGAACAGTCAATTGAAAAAAGACTATACCCCAGGAAAGAAAAAAAAATTCCCTAAAAAATGCATTTCCCAGATATGAAACTGACAGTCTGCAAAAGGAAATATACTTAAACCTGACTCATGGCAAATATAAGTACAATACATATATTAGAACTTTATATTAAAGGGACATGAAACCCAATTTTTTTCTTTCATGATTTAGAAAGAGCATGCAATTTTAAACAACTTTCTAATTTACTTCTATTTTCTAATTTGCTGCATTCTTTAGATATCCTTTGCTGAAAAGCATATCTAGATAGGCTTTGTAGCTGCTGATTGGTGGCTGCACATAGATGCCTCGCATGATTGGCTCACCCATATGCATTGCTTTTAAACCCATTTATGGGTTTAGTGTCCCTTTAATGCATAAAGTGCCAAACCATAGCTGAGAGTGTCTTAAGTAATGAAAACATACTTACCAAAAGACACCCATCCACATATAGAAGATAGCCAAACCAGTACTGAAACGGTTATCAGTAGAGGTAATGGAATATGAGAGTATATCGTCAATCTGAAAAGGGAGGTAGGAGATGAATCTCTACGACCGATAACAGAGAACCTATGAAATAGATCTCCCGTGAGGAAAACCATTGCATTCAATAGGTGATACTCCCTTCACATCCCTCTGACATTCACTGTACTCTGAGAGGAATCGGGCTTCAAAATGCTGAGAAGCGCATATCAACGTAGAAATCTTAGCACAAACTTACTTCACCACCTCCATAGGAGGCAAAGTTTGTAAAACTGAATTGTGGGTGTGGTGAGGGTGTATTTATAGGCATTTTGAGGTTTGGGAAACTTTGCCCCTCCTGGTAGGATTGTATATCCCATACGTCACTAGCTCATGGACTCTTGCCAATTACATGAAATAAATGCTATTTACCTGCTGATTTTGCCAACAAACTCCAGTTTAAAGGGACACTAAACTCTCATGATTCAGATTGTGCACAATTTGATCATAGAAGTAAACAAGAAACTGCATGCTCTATCTTTTTTTTATGCACACTTTCTGAGGCACCAGCTACTACTGAGCATGTGCAAAAGTTAACAGTGTTTATGAGCCTGTGATTTGCTGATGGCTGTCACATGAAATACATTTTTAAATTTGTCACAAAATATATACTGCTCATTTCCAATCCAGACCTAGCGCTATCGCATTGTCCTATTAGGCACATGTTGACTAAGCAACTATATTTAATGGTCTTGTTATTTAAATAAATAGTTATTACCTATTTTATGTATTAATCAATTCTAATGAATGGTGTTATAACATCCTACTAACAAGTTTCTCTACAACATTGTATTCTAAAATACGTATTGAATAGTAGATTCTCTGTCTAGTTTAAAAAAAAAATGAAATGGTTGGAGATCTATCTTCTGTGATTTTACAAATTGATTTGCAAAGTAATTTTTTGTGGGGCTCTCTATCCATCTGAAATTGTGCAAAGAACGAGTGCTTCAATAAAAATAAATGCCTTTTCATTTCACTATCAAAATATATTATCTGTGCCGCCTGACGTGTGAAAAAGAACTGCTTTTAAAATTGTGCCTATAAAATATATACTCAGTCCAAGTGCAAAATAAATAACTTTTTATTGAAAACCATTAATTTTTCAATAAAGTTGTTCATAAACTACCAGTTATGGCAAGTCAAGGAAAAATACAATCATATATCTTCATCTGCTGAGTAAAAACTGACAGCAACTACATTTAACGAGAGAGACAGAAACAAAGGAAAGAGACGGCGGAGAGAAATGTAAAATTTGACAAACAATAATGCACAATTATTTGATCTAGTTAAAGGCACAATTTATTGTAATCATAAAAATTTGCAAATTTGTTAGAGCATTTTATTATTAAACACATGCAGGGGTATGACACATATATGCAATAATAACGTGTGTTATTTTAATTCCCCTTTCTTAATTGATTCAGTTTTGCTCACCCCTTTTAAAGAGACTCAAGTAAAAATGTAATTCCCCATTAAAATGTGCATTATAAGAAACTTTGAAATGTCTCCCCCCCTTTAGAAAGTCTGAAGTGTATTTTGTGGAATGCAGTACCCTGACATTACTAGATACTGCTCAATGATTGGTTGATATGAGTAGGAGTTTGTTTATAACTGTTTCTGACTGGCCACAGCAGAGGAAGATAAACAGTCTATAGGATTTCCAAGTGCTGTGTCCTGGGCCAAAAAAACAATGAATATTTAGCAAAAGATTGGTTTAAATTTTTTTTTGCCTTTAATGTCCCTTTAGTTTTATCCAGACATATATGAAGTATTTGCACAATGAGTGTTAAAAAGGTGATGTGCAACCAACATTTTGCTTTGGAAATAATTGTTTAAAAGCAAATAATCAAAACTCAGAATTTATGAATATCGTGAATATCATTAATAATTCCATATGCAGCAGAGTATGTAAAAAAAAAAAACTGTAATCACATGTGTAAAGCAGTAAAATAGCTATTAACACAAAGTGGATAGGTTTATTTTTGGGTGTTGGCTTTTTTGAACAATCTGATTGGTTATGGGGATAGATATATATTTAAAGGATGTGGGCATGACTCGCCTTTAACAAAGGAGTATGCGAAATGTGCGTCAAGCATCCAGTACCTCTCCTCCAGTAATTGAATGAATAATATATTATGTTACCCTTTGTAAATTGTTATATGTGAAGTACGGGAATACCCAGCCTTTAAAAGTAATTGATATGATGAACAGTGAAAGAATAGAAGGTGTTCACCCCTTACTGCCTCTTTGGGGCCATAACAGTAATTAATATATATTTTTATAGGAATCTTTGCTACTTATTGTTCACGTATCAATAGGGATAATTACCCATTTTATATTGGCCTCACAAAAATAGG